>NC_045439.1:103801958-103902526 GCF_002776525.5 Piliocolobus tephrosceles | reverse complement strand
TGAAGCCAGGCAGAGATCCACTTCCATTTCCATTGTGTCCATTGTGTGTTGGTAAAGAGGAAACAAACGGGAAACACCCCAGTTCAAATTTCCGAAGAGCACCCCCTTAGGGTGCCTCCTAGCCAATTTAAAAACCTTACAGCTTAAACAAGACCTTAGGAGGAAACGGTTAATTTTCCTTTCCACTGTGGCGTGATCGACCTCAGCAATTTCTGCCGGTGGCTAGGCAAGTGGTCCGAAATTTACATACAAGGCTTTTGGGCCTTAGGCTCTCGTCCCTATACTCTTTCTCTCCTCCTTCTCTCCACCCCCTCCCTTCCTGCCCAGACTCCTCCTCCTCCCCCCATCCAGACTCCTCCATCCTCCTCCTCATCTACTAGTAATCCACTCGGTCCCATGCCTCCTTCAGGGCCCCCAACTGGCTGTCTTGAGTCCCCTATCTCTGCCCACATCCTCCTACAGTGTTAGCACCTTTGCGAGAGGTGGCTGGGGCGGGGGGTAGTCAGAGTACATGTCCCTTTTTCATTGGCCGATCTTTCCAAAATTGAGCGTCTTATTTCATTTCTCAATCAGCTCCTGACATTCGTAAAAACTTCAAAAGGTAGAGGATGGTCCTCAGACACCAATACAAGACCTAGTTAAATTAGCCTTTAAGGTCTATAACTCCAGAGAGGAGACGGCAAGCTTGCCTTGAACAGAAGGTCCAGCTCCTAGCAGCGGCTTTACAGCCCAGTCGTAACCCGAGGCCAGAGAGCACATACTCCGCAGACTCCAAGGCTACAAAAGGAGCCTGCCTGCTATAAGTGCAGCAAGGCAGGACACTATGCCAACAGGTGTCCGCAAGGTCCCCGAGCCCCAACGCAGCCTTGCTATAAGTGCAAGGCATCAGGACATTAGGCCAGTGAATGTCCTAACCCTCGTCCACCAGCAACCTCCTGCCCTGCTTGCCAGCAGGGAGGAAACTGGAAGTCTGATTGCCCCACCCTGAGAACAGGTGCCGTGCCTCTACGTGACCCCCTTTCCCAGGATCCTGGGAGCTCCTTCCAGCTCCTACATCTGGACGATGACAACTGAAGGTGCCGAGACTCGGGGACCCCCATCACCCTCGCCAAGACGCGGATAACTCTCCTGGTAGCGGGTAAGACAATTTTTTAACCAACAACGAGGCTACCTATTCTGTTTTGCCGTCCTTCTCTGGACCTAGCCTTCCATCCAATATCTCTGTAGTAGGAGTAAGTGGAAAGCCATCCACTCCACGAAAAACTCTAATCCTTAATTGCTGCCTGGCCAACAAGTACTTTGTGCACTCATTCCTCATTCCCAACTAAAAAGGGCCCCTACCGAAAGCAATCAGTGGAAATCAGTTTGGCTTTCCCCCACTCGCCTCAAACTTACTAAATTTTCTTAACTATCTCATACTCCCCAACCTTGCCAGGACTATCCTTCTGGGTTTTGCCCATATTCCAACAAATGCTTCCATTCCTCATTCCTATACTAATACTGTGCCTTATTTTATTTTTCATCCGTGCGTCCAAATACCAACCATGGGCCCTGACCTTAACGACGCCCCTTAACAGCAGGAAGTAGCCAGACAGACCACGGCGCCCCTTTATCACTATTATCAATAAAAGGTTGGACTGTTTGGACGAACGGAGGCAAGATGGTGCACTTCCGGGTTCTTCATCCCTCCCCCCCAACTCTTCCCGTGCACAAAAATACAGCCGGTGACCCGGGAAGGTGCAGATCAACTGGGCATGCGCCAGGTGACGTCAATCCGAAGAGACCAAGATTTACCTGGTCGCATCTGCGGAACGCCCCCCAACACGCCTGTGCCCCGCCTATTGCCCTCCCACTCCTAGAAAAGCCACTCTTGGCCATTGAGCCACGCGGCCTTCTCACAGCCCGGTGGACTTCCCAGCTTCCCAGTCCTGTCGGGATGTCGGAACTCCGTCCGAGAGCTTGGGGGAGGGGAACTCTGCCGGCCTTCTTTGCCGGAGGCTGACAGACTTCTTCTCCACACCTTAGGTTACTAAAATAAACTTGTAGTTTTGCGCCTGACCTTTGCCTACTTGCTGGTTCTTTTGTGCTCGCTCTGGTGATCTTAGAAAAACAAGACACCTACAAATTGAAATATATTGAGATACAGCTAATGAAGGTGCTGAAAAGAAAAAGCATAGCTGTAAATGTTTATAATGGAATCCAAGTGTCTTAGCCTGGGATTCCCAAAGCACAGCCAACTAAAGTACAATATTGTATTGGAGAGTGATCCCAGGGGGCAAGTACGAACAAGGGAACAAAGCAGGGAAGAAGTGAGAGCAACATGAGGGTGCATTCTGTGTGCTGCCGGAGGTGCTGTGGTTCCTGGGTCCTCACTGAGAAGCAGTACAAAATGCATCCCTGGGTTGTGCATGGTGAAAAGAAAAGGAAAGGCAGCATTTATTCATAGCCTTCAGCTACCATCAGTTAGGGGCTTACCCCAAAAGGAGCAAACTCTTCCACATTTTAGAATTAAGCACCTAGGGCAGGACGTAAGAGGTTAGTGCCACAGTTCTGAGGCAAGGCACTAGCAATGTTCACTCACACTAAGCGGGCTGGAACCCAGCTGGCATAATCACACAATGGAAATGAAATGCAATGAAACTAAATGAACTATAAATTCATCTCAAACATATCTCAAAGGTAATGTTGAAACAAAAAAAAGTTAACAGAAAAACATGCAGTTTGATTCCATTTATATAAAGGTCTACAACATACCAAGCTAAACAATATATTGTTGTAGTCTCCATACTTAGATATAAGGCTATAAAGAAAAGCAAATGAGTAACTGATACAAATTCTGGGATATCTGTTATGTCTTAAGAGAGAGCAAAGGATGTAATGGAGGTAGGAGGGGGAATTCAGAGGGTGGGTCTTCAAAAGTACTGGAAATATCCTATTTCTAATGCTGAGTGCACAGGATGCAGGAGTGTGCTTCAATTTTATTCTTCGAACTTTACACAGCGTTTCTCTTCTCAGTTGTAATACACTTCACAACAATAATTTTGAAAAATTGCTTTTTAAAAGATTTGTGAACTATTAAGTTGGTGCAAAGGTAATTGTGGGTTTTGCCATTAAAAGTAATGGCAAAAACTGCAATTACTTTTACACCAACCTAATATCAACACCCTTACCTTTTCTCAACCTCGCACTGAGCAAAAAAGTATGAGTAATCGTCCAGGCACAGTGGTTCATGCTTGTAATCCCAGCACTTTTGGAGACTGAGCTGGACAGATCACGAGGTCAGGAGTTCGAAACCAGCCTGGCCAACACCGTGAAACCCTGTCTCTACTAAAAATACAAAAATTAGCTGGGCATGGTGGCGGACGCCTGTAATCCCAGCTACTTGGGAGGCTGAGGCAGGAGAATTGCTTGATCCCAGGAAGGAGAGGATGGGTGCAGTGAGCCGAGATGGTGCCACTGCACTCCAGCTTGGGCAGCAGAGCTAGAATCTGTCTCAAACAAACAAACAAACAAACAAACAAACAAAAAACGAGTAATTACATACATCTAGGACTTTAACTTGCAACTAGATTTCTTTGCATTTTAAAAACAAAACCCTATAATATCAACCCTAAGTACTGATTTAACTTAAATTAATATTACATTCTTCATGCTTTGGTCCCAGTCTGTTGAACATAAAAGTGAATTGATTCCATTTATTCAGACTTTTCAACTTCTACCATCACTTCTCACTCATGCCTCAAGGTGTACATCATTTGCATCTCTTGCCCTGCTCAAATCAAATGTGTTCCCTTTATGTTCCATAACTGATACTGGTTCACACATAACTTTATACATATATATGTTATATATGTATATATAAAAGTTATATACATATATACACATATATGTGTAAAATGTAAACATGCATGACATAGGTGTTTATGTCTCATATATATATATATAATGGAGCAATAATCATATAGTTAAGAATAAAACATCTGTGTGCCTAGAGGAAAAGACCATTTGCTAAAAGCATTTGTTTTACTAAAAGGATTTTTAAAATTACTGCTATAGGCTATGATACTAAGATAGTGGAAAACATTGCAAAACTTATTAAAATAATTCAGCCTTGAACTTCTAATTTGCAATTTCATTCTTATCAGATTGGAGTAATAGTAAAAAGTTGTCAGAACTATGGGCAGTTCTTCTGCTTTGAAATCATAGCCTAGGACCCTGACGGGCCCCCTAGTTGTCTGCAGATAATAGACAGAGCCCCTCCTCTGTGCCAGGGATGTGCTTGGGGCTCCATCGCACCGGGCGAAGGCAGCCCTCGGCAAAGCTTTCCTCAACTCCAGGATGCTCCTCTCAGCCTCTGATCCATAAAGCCCTGAGAGCCTTGGGCTGTTTCCGGAGAGTGCCCCAAACCAAGGAGACTCTCTAGAGAGTGAAAAACCGCTGAAACTCACCAATACTAAGTTCAGTTTTGTCAAGGCCAGCTCTTTGCTGGCACTACTATTATTAAAAGATCAGAGTTGGCTGGGTGTAGTGGCACACGCCTGTAATCCCAGAACTTTGGGAGGCCGAGGCAGGCGGATCACAAAGTCAGGAGATCAAGACCATCCTGGCCAACATGGTGAAACCACGTCTCTACAAAAATACAAAAAAAAAAAAAAATTAGCCCGGCGTGCTGGCAGGCGCCTGTAGTCCCAGCTACTTGGGAGTCTGAGGCAGGAGAATGGCGTGAACCCAGGAAGCGGAGCTTGCAATGAGCCGAGATTGCGCCACCGCACTCCAGCCTGGGTGATAGAGCGAGACTCCATCTCACAAAAAGAAAAGATCAGAGCTAACCTGTTGCCATCATAAAGCACTATTCCCTCAGGGATACCTGGATTTTAAAAACTGCCTGTCTTAGGTTGGGTTCCCCAGAAGCAAATGCTGAGATAATTCAGGAGCAAATGATTATTTATTTATTTATTTATTTTTATTTGAGAGGGAGTCTCGCTCTGTCACCCAGACTGGAGTGCAGTGGTGTGATCTCGGCTCACTGCAAGCTCCGGCTCCAGGGTTCACGCCATTCTCCTGCCCCAGCCTCTCGAGTAGCTGGGACTACAGACGCCCGCCACCAAGTCTGGGTGATTTTTTTTCGTATTTTTATAGAGACGTGGTTTCACCATGTTGGCCAGGATGGTCTTGATCTCCTGACCTTGTGATCCTCCCGGCTCAGCCTCCCAAAGTGCTGGGATTACAGTCGTGAGCCACCACGCCCAGCACAAATGATTTATTAAAGTGCTTCCAGAGGAAACGAGCAAGGGAACTAGGAAGCAGGACAGGGAAAGGTTCGATCTCAGCCAAATCCTACAGTGACAACTTCAATCTATTCTTGCAGAGGGTCTCTAGAGGACGAGTTATGTCTCAGAGTCTGTCCAGAGCTTAGACAAGGGAACCAGGATCCAGACCTAGTCACCACTCAGTGGTTGGCTGAGGGCTACAGGGGTGGAATGTTCCAGGCATTTTTGACTCTCCATGTCCATGCGATCAAATGACCCCAGCAACTCAAACAATCCTCCAAAGAAAAGTTACACATACCAGTGGTAAAAGCACACCAAGGCTGGGGAGGGGCACATCATCACGTGGATTCCCAGAGGCGTCCCACCTGCCCATCAGGGGCTTTACCTGGAAAGGATAGATGGTGTGAGAATTCATTGGGATGGAGCAGGTGCAGATGCTTGGGGTTCAGTTGAACCAGCCAGGACCCTGACGAGCCTGTGCCTGTCCAGCCTGCCATCTCTTAGTTATGATGCTGTTCATGTCTCTTGATTTGCTCTCTGGCTTTACCCTCAAGGCCTTTGGCATGGATGCCTAAAACCAAACCTCCCTGGGTTGTTTAGCCCTCCTGCCAGGAGGACAGAGACAGAATTCACCTCCAAACCTGGAAAGTATGTGTGGTCTAAGTCTGGTCGAGTTGGTTAAATTTGTCAGGTTTCAAACTCCGTTTGAAATCGCAGGATCAGAGAACCTAAGGAAACGAAGTGGCCATATTTTAGACAGAGAAGTATCATCCACCTTAACATCTCTATGAGTTCTCTTAATTCACTGGTGCTAAATGATGTCCAAAAATCCAGGCTCTCCTCACCTTCAGCTTTTCCTCTGCCTCCACCTCCCTGTCATTTGTGCTTCCCTTTCCCCATTCCTCCCTGTTTTTGCCTTTCTGACCCCACTGTCCTTCTCCCAGCCGGATGGCCAGTTGTTGGAGCTGGCACGACTGTGACACAGGTGAAGCCACCTGTTTCTGCCAGGCCTTTCTGCCCCGCCTCCGGCAGCTGTTAGCTGGGCATTTCAAAGGCCCATTCAAAGGAAGGGAAACAGGAGGGGAAAAAGCAGGCTCTGCCAGGCCAGCCAGAGTGCTGGCCAGCAGCCATCATCAGCCTGTCCTGGAAAAACAGATTGGGAATTTTCAGCCAAATTCAAATCACGGCTCCCATTAAGAATCATCCAGACTCAAATTCCAAGTTATATTTGCATCTCTGGAGCCACAGGGTATGCTGAAGCCTGTTTGCACGTGAACAAACAGAAATTTTTTAAAAGATCCTCTTTCTTTTACAGCTGATTTAACTTTAACATTAAAAAGAAAAAAGCAAGCAAGCAACTTTTTCCATGAGCCATGGTTCTATACCATTCACTAGAAATATAAAGGGTTCCTGGGATGTGCATGGAGGCTGGCTCGGGTTCCCCTCCATATTCAGGAGGCCATTGGGCACACAGAACATTGCATCATGTTAGTGCAAAAGTAATTGCGGTTTTTGCAATTACTTTCAATTTTGCACCAACTTAATATTACTCCAGTTATTATCCTGCAGCTCAAAGCATAAAGACATATGCTATGCTTTCTTAAATTTCCTGGTGGACTTTGGTTATTTTTACTTATCAGGTTAAGGTAAGTGTTGCATTTATATATAAATGTGGAAAGCATTAAAGAATTCCTTGGCCGGGCACGGTGGCTCATGTGTGTAATCCCAGCACTTTGAGAGGCCAAGGCGGGCAGATCATGAGGTCAGGAGTTCGAGACCGGCCTGACCAACATGGTGAAACCTGTCTCTACTAAAAATACAAAAATTAGGCTGGGCGCTGTGGCTCACACCTGTAATCCCAGCACTTTGGGAGGCTAAAGAGGGGATCACAAGGTCAGGAGTTTGAGACGAGCCTGGCCATTATGTTGAAACCTGGTCTCTAGGTTTCAACATATTGTAATTTTGTAAAAATACAAAAATTAGCCTGGCATGGTGGTGGCGCACCGGTAGTCCCAGCTATTTGGGAGGCTGAGGCAGAAGAATCGCTTAAACCCTAGAGGCAGAGGTTGCAGTGAGCTGAGATCACACCACTGCACTCCAGCCTAGGCAACAGAGCAAGACTCTGCTTCAAAAAAAAAAAAAAAATTAGCCAGGCATGGTGGCACGCGCCTGTAATCTCAGCTACTTGGGAGGTTGAGGCAGGAGAATTGCTTGAACCCAGGAGGTGGAGGTTGCAGTGAGCCGAGATCGTGCCACTGCACTCCAGCCTGGGCAAAAAAAGAGAAGACCTTACTTCAACGGGGTGTGGTGGCTCATGCCTATAATCCCAGCACTTTGGGAGGCCAAGGCAGGTGGATTACTTGAGGTCAGGAGTTTGAGATTAGCCTGGCCAACATGGAGAAACCCTGTCTCCACTAAAAAATACAAAAATTAGCCGGGCATGGCGGTGCATGCCTGTAATCCCAGCTACTTGGGAGTCTGAGGCAGGAGAATCCCTTGAATTCGGGAAGAGGTTGCAGTGAGCCGAGATGGCACCACTGTCCTCCAGCCTGGGCAACAGAGCAACTCCGCCTCAAAAAAAAAAAAAAAAAAAAAAATCCTTACTCCTATATCTTTCTGTGTTTTAATCCCTGGACATTTTGTGAGGCAAAGCAGTTTCCAGGGGAGATGCTGTCAATAATACTGTGCTGCCAGCATTGGCTAAGGAAGCTATATACTCACTATTTATGCAATTTATATTGCATAAAGAAATGTTTATAAAATTAAAATACCAAGCCAAATATGGCATAGAGTGAAATGTGTAATGAGATAAGCATAATATGTGATGAAATATTTATCTTTCACATTTTTAAATATTCGTTGTTACATTTCCTTGAATCCAAAAACCAGCAATAGCTATTTAGGGATAGTGATAAAATTATGTGTGCATGTGTGTATGTTAAGCAGTGGATTAAATAAAATAATTCTTGCAAAATGCCTGGCCGATAATAAGTTCTAAAATATGGCAATTTACTATTGATAAACAGGGAAAAAATCCCATGATCAACCAAATTTTAGAAAATTTTATTTAAACAAAATTAAGCAGGTACCTTTACTACAAGCTCTCAGAGCCACTTATATGCTAATAGCCTTGTGACTTGCGAAGAGAAATAGTAAAATACAATCAAAATTCCAGACTTACATGAACACAGAATCCCTCTTTCTTCCCTAAGTGAAGACCAGAGTTCTATGAATTGCATTTTGGAAAACACCTATTCGAACTATTCAGGAAATACATTAAGTATTTTTTTTTTCAAGACAAGGTCTTTCTCCCTGTCTCCCTGGCTGGAGTGCAGAGGCAGGATCTCAGCTCACTGCAATCTCTGCCTCCAGGGCTCAAGTAATCCTCTACCTAAACCGCCACCCCCGCTCCTCTCCACCCCCACCAGTAGCTGGGACCACAGGTGCACACCAACACGCTTGGCTAATTTTTGTAATTTTTTGTTGCTAGAGACAGGGATTCGTCATGTTGCCCAGGCTGGTCTCGAACTCTTGGGTTTAAGCAATCCTCCCACCTTGGCCTCCCAAAGTGCTGGGATTATAGGCATGAGCCACTGTACTCAGCCAAGTAATACATTTTTAAAGCCAGTATCTGTTACTATACACTTCATCAAATACAGGTTGTCAGTCCCATTCACCTACCACCATCCAGCTACCTTAACTTCTAATTTGTTTATTTCATTACTAAATGACCAATTGTATCTTTGCACGAATTTTGGCAAAACAAGGTCTTGTCAGTGGACTTTAAAATATATTTTCAATTGCAGTCTTTTTGGATATGAAATGTAACATATATGTACATATAACTCAAATATGTATATCTCCATATTTAAACAGGGTACCAGTATCAGTTTTTCTTCTGAATGGCTTACTGATGGGTACCTTGCTAGATATTTCAAACAGAGAGAATTTACTACAGACAACTCATTACTACAGTGTTGAAAAGGCTGAAAGAACAAAAGGGGAAGATGAGATAACCCAAATATTAGGAATGTGAGGAAATACTATCACTCCTGGGGCTGTGGAATAAAAGGAGGGGAAAGGGTTACCAGGCACATCCTCTCTACTCTGCTGCTGGCTTGTCCTGCGCTGTCTTGGGTCCACCAGGGAGCAGCCACAGACTAATATTGAAACTGCCAAGTGCAGCACCACGGAGTAAGCCCGAGCACCAGCGTGTGGAGCTGAGGAATCCCCAGCCCCTGTTGCAGTGCCTCAGAAGCCTGAAGCAGGCTCTCCTCTGCCTACCTCCCAGTCTCTTGTCAAGGCTTCCCAGGGCAGAACCTAACAGAAAGTCAACTGACAAGAGTGTCTGGGAAGTGAAATTTCCAGCTTCCTAAAATACACCTCAGGGAATAGAAGGGAAGGCACAGAAGCTAAGGACCCATGAAGGACCAGCACATTGGTAGAAAGATATTTAAAAGGCAATCTATTTGTAAATTTTTAAATAAAGTCATTTCTTTTTCTTTTCTTTTTCTTTTTCTTTTTTTTTTTTGAGACAGAATCTAGCTCTGTCACCCAGGCCGGAGTGCAGTGGCACCATCTCGGCTCACTGCAACCTCTACCTCCCAAGTTCAAGTAATTCTTCTGCCTCAGCCTCCCGAGTAGCTGGGATTACAGGCACCTGCCACCATGCCTAGCTAATTTATGTGTTTTTAGTAGAGTCAGGATGGCACCTGCCACCATGCCCAGCTAATTTATGTATTTTTAGTAGAGTCAGGGTGGCACCTGCCACCATGCCCAGCTAATTTCCGTATTTTTAGTAGAGTCAGGGTTTCACTGTGTTGGCCAGGTTGGTCTCGAACTCCCGACCTGAGATGATCTGCCCTCCTCAGCCTCCCAAAGTGCTGAGATTACAGGCGTGACCCACTGCGCCCAGCCAAAATAAAGTCATTTCTTTTTCCTCTTGCAATCGAGAGAAAAACTGGTTTCTTTTAACTTTGCAAATTTGAATTAATAATGAAGACACTAAATTAGCACCAAACTAAGGCAATTTGGGGGAAATAAGGACTTTTTTAAAAAAGAAAATTCTTCCAACTCAGTTTTGAAGGAATGAGAACATGAAATAAAATTTTCATGACTTATAGTCTTAAATTTATCTAAAATATGAGTACTTGATTTGGCCAAGCATGAAATTTTGATTAGTGCTAAGTACATCATCTCATGTCACTCCCTTTTTAAAAATGTTTTTGCTCTTTGCAAATTTCACTCCTTGCTCAGGTTCTCAGGGCTATTAATATTCACCCCTGGGCTCTTCACATGGCAAACACGGCAGCATGGTCACCTGTGCTGTACATGTGCTGAGTAGCTAAGACTACAACCCAGTTGCAGCACACTGAAAACTGTGGCTCTAAATGATGAGCCTGAAGCCCTCAAATTCCTGAGCTGCTTTTGAAATTATTAAAGAACGATTGAATTGCATCTGGTTAAATTTTTTGCATAGCATTTCCCAAAATATAGTCTGCAAAACTCAAGTTCCTTAGGCTATTAACAGGGTAGTTTAACAGGGTTTCTTTGGTCTAATAAGTCTGGGAAAAATGGTTTAAACCAGTGCTTTTCAAACTCCCTGTGGTAAAGGACCAATTTCTTTTTTTTAATTTTCAATTTGTCTCAGACTAATTTTTTTGCAAAATACAATAAAACTAATGATTTAATAGGTAAAATGTTAAAAAACAAAAAGAAATACTACCCCAGCTTTTTAAATTAGTAGTATCAACAAGCATTAAATTTTTCTAATTTCTCTAAACTTTCTAAATGTTTATCTAGTTCATTTCAGTACTTATCACAGACCAACAAAAACAATTCAGATATTTGGCTGAGTAAGTTTTCAGACCACACTTTACATTGAAACAAAATGTAAATGTTTCATTACTAAAGTACTTCTCCGATATTTTAATTTGCTAATCGGCACTGGAAATTTGTAAGGGATAGATACCACTTGCAGCATTAAGGATATTTGTTCAATTAAATAAAGGCAGAACCTCTTCTTTTCGTTGGTTGGTTTTACCAGCACATCCTATGGAAACTCTGGTGCATATAACAGGCTTTGAGAAACACTTTTTAATGTGTTTTGTTAAATTCTGATTATCTAAAAATTGTAGCTCCATACATGTTGTATAGGTTAAGTTTGCTTCCCAGCACACCTGTATTTTCAGGGAATTCCAAATTAGAGAGAGAGAGACAGACAGAGAGAGAGAAAGGAAGAGGAGGAGGGAGGGAAGGAAAGAAGTAAAAAGGGGAGAGTATTATTTTGCATAAGCAGGTATTAATATATGTATGTGCGATTGGTAAAAAAAAAAAGAGCCTGAGGGATAAAAATTCTTTGAAAGTTGCTTCTGTCTTAGACAATTTTCTTTTTCAAACTTTCTTTCTTTTTTAAATTTTGAAAAGTCATTGCCATATATCCAGACAAGTGGTGCTCACCATGGAACCCACTTGTGTTTTGGAAAGAGCTGCCCTGCCAGCCCCAGGAAAGTACTCATTCATAAAGAGGGGAGGCTCATAGGCTGATCCCTCAGGCTCTGACATTCTCAAGGTTAAACGTGGGGGTGGCTAGCAAGCCAGGCTTGAATATGCTTTCTATTATACTTCCCGAGGCAACAGGGTGGGTTCCTCTGCTACCCTCTCTTCTAACTTCCCACCGCTGAGACCTCAGCGACACCAGCTGCTGACATCACCACATAACACACAGCCTTCTTGCCATCCCTTGTAGTCTGTGGATTCCTAAAGACACACAAAGAAGGTGTAGGCAGGAATGTCAAAGCCTCCTCAGGGGGAATATTTAAGGATGCAGATGGTTGGAGAACTCGTGTGCCTTGAATTGCCTCTACCAATTGGTACAGGGCACCCAGTCCGCATGCCAGTTCCAGACTCCTTGGACTGAGAAGTTCTGGGTTCTAGCAGCCTTAACTCTGAGTCTCCTTGGACAACTTAATCACCCTCTGTGAACCACAATTCTTCCTCTGTAAAATAATACTAGATGACCACTATGGCTCTTTTCAGGATATAATTATGTAACCTTAAATAAAGAAATAGGCCTAAGGCAAATATAAGATTATATTAGTATCTGTGCTACAATCTACTGTTATACATAGATTGATATGCCTAATTTGTGCATTCTTAATTATGTGGATAATTTACAATGAAAGTATGTATTTGAGGCAAATGTGAAAGAGGAGGTTCCACAAAGAGCCATATTTTATATAGAATTTAAGTTGACAAATGACTGTTGATGTGACTTCAAAACCCAGGAAGGTCTCCTGACACAAAACGAATACATTGCACAACTGTTTGCTGAGGCTCTAAGCTCTGTTCGTAGCGCACACAACCTCTCATTTCCCAGAGATCAGGATGGAATCATGCTATGATGAAGTGCCTGAAAGACAATCTTCCCTGAGAGAGGGTTTTACCGTGAGTCCCAGCTCAGAGAGTACCTAGTTAGGCAAATTAATATGACCTAAGCTCTGACTACTCAATAAGCCATCCAAGGACCAGCAGCATCAGCATCCATTAGGAGCATGTTAGAAATGCAGATTCTCAGGCCCCACCCCAGACCTACTGAATCAGAATCTGCATTTGTACCCGACCTTAAAGTTTGAGAAGCCCAGAGCTAACAGGAACTGCATTCTGAGTGCATTGTGCATACAATTGTGAATAAATATGAATTACTCAGCCTTGAGGGCTTCTGGTGAATAAAACTGAGACTGGTTTGGGTGCAAGCCAGTAAATCTGAGCTGGGGGGAAAACTACAGAAAGGGAACCTGAGCGTGAACAGACATAATTTATCTGCTACATTTGCATAGAATTGGATTAGCTCTTTGTTATTTTTCCTCAATTTGATTTTTAAAATGGAGCCATTATGACCCAGGTCTAAGGGGTTCAGAGTCATCAACCAAAGTGGCGCTGAGAATTAAGAAAGTGCCTGCCTCTTCCCGTTTAACATTTCGCCCACTTTTAGGGGGAAGGGAGGCGTATACATTCCCAACTTTCCCAGATCAGGGGTCCTTAACTGGTGGTCTGTGATCTAGCTGTGGTGTGGTGGGAGACATCAGATCTCCAGCATCCAACTACCCTGGGTTCTAATCTAAAGTCTGCACTTTTGCCAGCCATGTAATTTCAGGCAATTTCATCTCTAAGAGTCTTCATTTCGTCTGTGGTAAAATGAGAATACTGATACTTATACTGTCCTCACAAGCAATTCAAAGATACAGAGAATCTAAAGCACCTACCTGGGATTAGGCAATGATGGCCGTGTAGCAAATGGGAATGCCTTTCCCAGTTCCAGTGTACCAGGGCGCTTTCGCCCAACCCCCTCTTCCAAAGCCCCACTCCCGCCAGCTCCTCGTCCAGTGGCTTGATGAACGTATATTTAGGGCCTCGGGTGAGCCAGGCAAATTAATAAATAACAGAGCCTTCCCTGTGGAGGTCTTCATCCAGTAAGAGGTTCATATGGAGTTCAATGATTCTGAGACTTACAGATTTCACAAGTCATTAAAATTTCAAAAATAATTTAGGGCAGTGATAGAGGGTTGCCAACTTTTGTGTGTGTGCAATTGTTGAGAAAAGTGTTTTGAAACTTTCATTGTTTCTAAAAGAAAAGCCTATTTTAACATAAAAATGTAGGATAGTATTGAAGGCAACCCTTTTTATATGAATGAATGAATTTAACTCTGAAAAATATTGCATGGTGCTTTTTTTTTTAATCTCAGTGTAAAGAAATGAAAGCCTCTTCATGAGCCTGTGGTATTTGGTACCCACTCCTTTTTAAAATGGGAGAAGACTAAGGGGATAATTTTATCTAGAAGTTGCCGGAAGGTCCTGAGGCCTGAGGTTTGCTGACCATATCTAAGCTCTACCTTCATTTCCCTTCCCCCCAACACTCCAGGATTTTTTTTTTTTTTTTGAGATAGAATCTTTCTCTGTCACCCAGGCTGGAGTGCAGTGGCATGATCTTGGCTCACTGCAACCTCCACCTCCCAGATTGAAGCGATTCTCCTGCCTCAGCATCCTGAGTAGCTGGGACTTCAGGTGCACACCACCACACCCAGCTAATTTTGGTACTTATGTAGAGACAGGTTTCTCCATGTTGCCCAGGCTAGTCTCAGACTCCTGAACTCAAGTGATCTGCCTGCCTCGGCCTCCCAAAGTGCTGGGATTACAGGCATGAGTCACTGCACCCAGCCTGAATATGTTTTATTTACATAAAACAATGCTTTCTGTAGGTTCTGGTTATAGGTAGGCTTTGGGAGGCAGCTGAAGAGTCCAGCAGATATTAATCAATGAAATTGTTTTATTTACTACATTTAGCAAATATATGTGTTTCTAAAAGAACTGAAAGGAACCGCATCCATAGGTAGGCAGATGCTATTGCCAGTTGGGTGGGATTACAGATTATTTTTATGTGCTTTGAACTTTTCACTACTTTCCACATTTCCCCTAAGAAGATATATTATTTATGCAGTAAGAAAAAAGAGTTTATCTTGAAAAAAAATAAGAAAGTAAAAATGTGGCCGGGCGCGGTGGCTCATGCCTGTAATTCTAGCACTTTGGGAGGCTGAGGCAGGAGGATCACCAGGGTCGGGAGACCGAGACCATCCTGGTTAACATGGTGAAACCCCGTCTCTACTAAAAAATACAAAAAATTAGCCGGGCGAGGTGGCGGGCGCCTGTAATCCCAGCTACTCAGGAGGCTGAGACAGGAGAATGGTGTGAACCCGGGAGGCAGAGCTTGCAGTGAGCCGAGATCGTGCCACTGCACTCCAGCCTGGGCGACAGAGCAGGACTCCATCTCAAAAAAAAAAAGTGTAAAAATTTCGGATTATGGGCATGGGGCTCCCTGGAATTTTGCAGTATAGTACCTGCTCAGCCGTATGCAATGTGCCTGCATGAAATGCACTTAGTGCCACTGCATACCTGCATACCCTTTTATATCTTTTGAATTCTTTTTTTTTTTTGAGACAGACTCTTGCTCTGTCGCCCAGGCTGGAGTGCAGTGGTACGATCTTGGCTCACTGGAACCTCTGCCTCCCGGGTTCAAGCCATTCTCCTGTCTCAGCCTCCTGAGTAGCTGGGATTGCAGGCACATGCCACCATGCCTGGCTAATTCTTGTATTTTTAGTAGAGACGGGGTTTCACCATGTTGACTAGGCTGGTCTCAAACTCCTGACCTCAAGTAATCTGCCCTCCTCAGCTTCCCAAAGTGCTGGGATTACAGGTGTGAGCCACCATGCCCACCCTGTATCTTTTGAATTCTGTGTTTCATGCATATATTATCTATTCAAAAAATAATTAGTTAATTTTGGAAATGTTTGGGACACTCAAAGGGGAGTTCCTGCATAGTAAGGTTTATCTCATTTTCTACATACCCTTGTGAAACCCCACCCAACCCTCCCCATCTTTGGGCCTCGAGGGTCTCCTCTGGTGGACACCTGACTGGGTAGCAGGTGCCACCCCAATTAGACAGGATAGAAGACGTGGTTATCTCATCTGGCAGTGTGGCCTGGCCTGGCTTGATTGTTACAATTAGGCTTACAAATCACGAATCAAAATAAAGGTCACTTCAAAAGTCCTGTGCTAACCAAAGCATGATGCTGTATGAGAAAGTTAGTTGAAAAAGAAAAAATAAAGAGCTTTTCTTTGTTTTTTTTTTTTTTTTTGAGACGGAGTCTTGCTCTGTCACCCAGGCTGGAGTGCAGTGGCCGGATCTCAGCTCACTGCAAGCTCCGCCTTACGGGTTCACGCCATACTCCTGCCTCAGCCTCCTGAGTAGCTGGGACTACAGACGCCCGCCACTGAGCCCGGCTAGTTTTTTGTATTTTTTAGTAGAGACGGGGTTTCACCATGTTAGCCAGGATGGTCTACGATCTCCTGACCTTGGATCCACCCGTCTCGGCCTCCCAAAGTGCTGGGATTACAGGCTTGAGCCACCGCGCCTGGCCAATAAAGAGCTTTTCAAAGCCAGGCCACAGATGACTGGGTGGACAGAACTCCGGGGCCTTCTGGGGCCTGTCTCAGGTCTTTAAGGTAAGCTGAACATTCCTACTCATTAGTAAATATTTGAGATGAAAGCTTTTTTGCTCACCTAATTACCATTTTCTCCAAAGCATCTGCTTCTGGGAGAAGATTAATTAGTTGACTATTCCTAAAGGATGGATTTGAGGAGATCAAAGGCTTGCAAAATGTAATGGAGAGAGAACTAAACTGTGGAAATGTTCTCTTTGGAGGAATGAAGATGAGAATCCATTGTAGGAGTGACACTGTGAACAAAACTTTGCTCTGATTTTCTTTCTTTTCCTTTAGAAAAAAAAAAGAGGCTCCTACTAGGATACAAATATTTAATTTATACTGTATTTTATTAGCCTTCTCATTGCAGGACTTACACCTAAAAATGTTCTCTCCCTCTTTGGATAAACATCTCGGAGTGGTATTCTAACTAAGACTACATGCACAGACCTTTCAGATACTTAGTGTGAAAAACGCAAGACTCAAGGATGGCTTCCTTATGTGCACTTCAAATGTTTCCTCATTTTGATTCACCATAACTTTTCCTTAGAGATTTAAATAAGTCAACCAGGAAATAGATATTGACAGTCTGTGCAAGTTTACCCTGCGCCTGTGCAGACACCTTGGGCTCAGGAACTCGACTTGCCAGTGTCCCTGTCCCTAGCCCATGGGACTCTGCTCCTCTACCACTTTTCTTTTCCGTTTTAAAACATTGTTGGCCGGGCTCACGCCTGTAATCCCAGCACTTTCGGAGGCCAAGGCAGGTGGATCACAAGGTCAGGAGTTGAAAACCAGCCTGACCAACATGGTGAAACCCTGTCTTTACTAAAAATATAAAAATTAGCTGAGAGTGGTGGCGTGTGCCTATAATCCCAGCTACTCAGGAGGCTGAGGCAGGAGAATCGCTTGAACCCAGGAGGCAGAGGTTGCAGTGAGCCGAGAGCATGCCATTGCACTCTAGTCTGGGCAACAGAGCGAGACGCTGTCAAAAAGAAAAAGAAAGAAAAAAGGAAGAAAGAAAGGAAGGAAGGAAGGAAGGAAGGAAGGAAGGAAGGAAGGAAGAAAGAAAGAAAGAAAGAAAGAAAGAAAGAAAGAAAGAAAGAAAGAAAGAAAGAAAGGAGGGAGGGAGGGAGGGAGGGAGGATTGCTATTAGCATGGATTGCTATTAGCATGAAGTGCTATTAGCATTTTGTTGTTTATTATATCCTTCCAGTTTTTTTCTAGTCATATAAATACTTTTCTACACAAATTGAATATTACCATGCATAATATTTTGTCATGTTTCCCCCTCTTTGTTTTTTCCATACACCAATCTGTAAAGTAGAGAAGAAAACAACTCCATTCTGACTGAGGTGAATGTTGAAATTATTCTTACAACACATGCCAATCACATTTCATCCAAATATTGCTAATATTGCTAATATTTCTGTGTACAATGGCCTTCAAAATGATAACTGAGCCCACTCTATGGGTCATCAGGACCACCATGGGTTGCTCTGTACTACATCAGACATAGACATATGTCTGGAGGGGATCTGGACACTGCAGGAGGCCTCCACCAGGGCCTCAGGGCTCTTCTGAGAGACAATGCCTTTCACCCCATTCCCCACTAATGAATAAATGAGTGGCTGCCATGTTGGCCTCTTCTACTCTCCATCAAAGGGAAGCCCTTGTGTTCCCCATATTGCTGTGGATGGAGCTCCATGTTAGAGTAAGTAAATGATTTTCTGCCATGTTCTGGAGAAGTCCTCATTCCAGTTATTTTGTACCTTCAGATGATTTCTTATTACTCATTAATTACCTTTACTTTCAGATTGAATAACTCACTTTAGCATTTCTTGTAGGACAGGTCTGGTGTTGATAACAATGCCTCAGCTTTTGTTTGTCTGGAAAAGTCTTTATTTCTTCTTCATGTTTCAAGGATATTTTTGCTAGATGACTGTTCTAGGATAAAAGTTTATTTCCCTCAGTGCTTTAAATATGTCATCCCACTCTCTCCTAGACTGTAAAGTTTCCACTGAGACGTCTGCTGTCAGAAGTATTGAAACTCTTTTGTATGTAATTTGTTTCTTTTTTCTTGCTGCTTTTAGGATCCTTTATTTATCCTTGACCTTTGTAGTTTGATTATTAAATGCCTTGAGGTGGTCTTCTTTGGGTTAAACCTACCTGCTGTTCTTCTTCTTCTTGTCCTTGAATATTGATATCTCTCTCTAGGTTTGTAAAGTTCTCTGTTATTATTACTTTGAATAAACTTTCTACCCTGATCTCTCTCTCCACCTCCTCTTTAAGGTCAATAACTCTTAGATTTGCCCATTTGAGGATAGTTTTTTTACATCTTGGAGGCATGCTTTGTTCTTTTTTATTCTTTTTTATTTTGTCTGCTCTGACGGTATTTTCAAATAGCCTGTCTTCAAGCTCACTAGTTGTTTCTTCGGCTTGATCAGTTCTGTCATTGAGAGACTCTGATGCTTTCTTCAGTGTGTCAATTAAATTTTTCAGCTCCAAAATTTCTGCTTGATTTTTTAACGTTTTTCAATCTATTTGTTAAATTTATCTGATAGGATTCAGAATTTCTTCTCTATGTTATAGTGAATTTAATTTAGCTTCCTCAAAACGGCTATTTTGAATTATCTGTCTAAAATGTCACATGTCTCTGTTATCCAAGATTGGTCCCTGGTGCCTTATTTAGTTCATTTGGTGAGGTCATCTTTTTCTGGGCAATTTTGATGCTTGTAGATGTCTGACTGTGCCTGGGCATTAAAGAGTTAGACATTTACTGCAATCTTCACAGTCTGAACTTGTTTGTGCCTGTCCTTCTTGGGGAGGCTTTCCAAGTATTCAAAAGGAATTGAATGTTGTGATCTAAATCTTTGGTCACTGCAGCTGTATCTGCATTAGGGGAAACCCCCACGCTCAGTAACACTGTGACTCTTGCAGACTGTAGAGGTACCGCCTTGGTGGTCTGAGATAATTCCTTGGATTGCCAGGCAGAGGCTCTTGTTCTCTTCCTTTACTTTCCCCCAAACAAACGGAGTCTCTCTCTCCATGCCACGCTGCCTGGAGCTGGGGGAGATGTAACACAAGCACCCCTGTGGTCATCACCACTGGGACTGCACTGGGTCAGACCAGAAGCCAGCACAGCATTGGGTCTTGCCCAAGGCCCATGGTGACCACTGCCTGGCTATCACCAGTGTTTTCAAGGCCCAAGCGCTCTTCAGTTGGCGGGTGGTGAATCCAGACATGCTTGTGTCCTTCCCTTCAGGGTGGTGAGCTCCCCACCGGCCCAGGGTGGATCCAGAAATGTCATCCAGAAACCAGGGCCTGGAGTCAGAACCTTAGGAATCTACCTGGTGCTCTATCCTACTGTGGCTGAGCTGGAACCCAAGCTGCAAGACAAAGATTTTCCCATTCTTTCCTTTCCTTTCTATATATAGAAGGAGTCTCTCCCTGTGGCCACCACCACCCCAGGCCCTTGGCAAGTACAACCTGGCTACTACTGATGTTCACTCAAGGCCCAAGGGCTCTCCAGTCAGCTTGTGGGTGAATGATGTCAGGCCTGGGACTCACCCTGCAGGGCAGCAGGCTTCTCTCTGGTCCAGGATGGGTCCAGAAATGCCATCCAGGAGCCAAAAACCTGGAATTAGAGACCCCAGAGTCTCATTTTGTTGAGACTCTAGATTCTAGAAACCCCAGCTTCTTCTGTTTGTCCCTCTCACCCTAGAGGCGGTAGCTGCTTCCTAGAGTTTTGCTTTCTGTGTTCACTCAACATTGCCTTTCCACTTTTGCAGTCCTCCAGCACCAATTTAATCAATTCTCTATATTAAATTATCTCTGTTGAAGCCAGGTGTGGTGCCTCACACCTGCAATCCTGGCACTTTGGGAGGCTGAGGCGGGCAGATCACTTGAGGTCAGGAGTTCGAGACCAGCCTGGCCAATTGGCAAAACCTCGTCTCTACTAAAAATACAAAAATTAAGCCGGGCACCATGGCTCACACCTGTAATCCCAACACTTTGGGAGGCTGAGGAGGGTGGATCACAAGGTCAGGAGTTCGAGATCAGTCTGGCCAACATAGTGAAACCCCGTCTCCACTAAAAATACAAAAATTAGCTGGGCATGGTGGCATGTGCCTGTAGTCCCAGCTACTCGAGAGGCTGAGGCAGGAGAATCACTTGAACCAGGGAGTCGGAGGTTGCAGTGAGCCAAGATTGCGCCACTGCATTCCAGCCTGGCAACAGAGCGAGACTCCGTCAAAAAAAATTAACTGGTCATGGTGACTCACGCCTGTAGTCCCAGCTACTTGGGAGGCTGAGGCAGGAGAATCCCTTGAACCTGGGAGGCAGAGGTTGCAACGAGCTGAGATCGCACCACTGCACTCCAGCCTGGGTGACAGAGTGAGGCTCCGTCTCAAAAAAAAGAAAAAAGAAAAAAAAATCTGTTGAATAAATAGCCAGTGGGTTTCTATTTTCCTGACTTATAAAGAAGTTAAATAATTTACTCAAGGACATGCAACAAGGAAATGACAGAATTAGAATTCAAACTAGCTCTACTGAACTTCAGAGTTCCAACTCTCACCTCCCACCCTGAGAGCTGCTCTGTAGCTGGCTTAGAGGCTCTGAGAGAAAAGACACACACGTGTCTGTCTGCATCGCATCTCTGTCACTAGCTTTCTTCTAGAATGCCTGTTTCAAAAGATAAAAATATCTTTACAATAATTAAAAACTACCCTAAAGAAAAAATGACTACTGGTATGTGAAATGGATCAAGTATGGTACATTCCGAAAGTGCTTGAGGGTGATTACTTTTAATGCTAATTAAAGTCTTGAATTCTAGAAATAGGAGTATTTTTTATAGGCCAGTACAGTCATTAGAAGGAAGTTACATTTCAGAGTATTCAATCTTTTAAGGGAAAATTCATAACTTTATACTAATACATGTATTTAGAGTATACTCCAGATCATAATTAGTGGCCTAAAGGAGAAATAACTTAAAGAACTATGTGATAGATATTGTATAGCTTCTCCAGCGTACGCACTTTAGAATGTGGGAAACCTAGAGTACAGCATGGTGTAGAATAAAGCATTGGAGAGAAAAGCTGAAGCTTTTATCTCATCTGGATCTAGAATGGGAGCCCAGTTCCACATCCCACTTCCCCACCAAGCCTGGAGCCTGTTTCATCTGTTAATACCTGCTTCATAGTCTTAAAAGTGAGGCCTATGAATGGACAATGGCTAACACAGAGAAGACTCTTGATGTATTTTATAGTTATTCTTATACACCCACACCCACACACACACACACACACATCGCCAAATGTTTTGTAAAGTATAAAAGTAATATTGAATGAAACATACCATGTACAGGATAAGGATATAAATTATTCTAAAGATGCAACTCTTTATTAAGTTCCTGTTGAAATTTAATGCAACTGAAATAAAAATTTCAAAGAATTTCTGTAGCATTCAATGATCCCATTTTTGAAAATTGGGTTACTGAATGGGCATTACGGCGGCTGACACCAGTAATTCCAGCACTTCAGAAGACCAAGGAAGGAAGGTTGCTTGAAGTCAGGCATTTGAGACCAGCCTGGGCAGCAAAACAAGACCCCATCTCTACAAGAAAATAGCTGTGTGCAGTGGTACATGCCTGTAAGTCCCAGCTACCTGGGAGGCTGAGGCGGGAGGATCTCTTCAGCTTAGGAGTTCAAGGCTGCAGTGAGCTATGATTACACCACTGCACTCCAGCCTGGGCTATGGAGCAAGACCTTGTCTCAAAAACAAAGTGTTTTAAAGTGCTAATTAAGAGGGAAATATCCAAAGCAGAAAGATAAAAGCCCTCTCTAATCCTGTCTGCCAGAAGTAACCACTGTTAACCGACTGGCGAATACTCTTAGACTTTTCTCTCTATATACACAAATACACCTGTAACCTCAGTGCTCTGTAGCTACTATTGTAGGAGGGTGAGTTTGTTCCACCTATAACCACAGGGTTTCTATTACGCATTAAGCACATATGAATCATCCAGAACTACGTGTAAAGAGTCCTGGATCTGAGCAGGGAACCCGTAAACGTAGAAGCATCCTTATCTCCTTTCTCCACACCCCTGCCCACACACACACATGGCACAGTGGTACCCTTCTGCTCCCAATGGGATCAGCTTGGACTCTGGGAGTTAAGTGATCAGTCACCAGAGTGTGGCCTGGATTTTGGCTTCTCTGTTCTACTGATAAAAGCACCATTCTACTGATAACTGCACCATTTCCAGGTAAAAAGCTTTGAGGATAACATTTTCCTCTAAATGCATGGAATGCCAGTATCCCATACAGTCTAAATAACCTTTACCATTGTCTAGGACAAGGCTCTGGCAAGGAGCAATAGGCAGTCACACAGGGTGACTATCTTAATCTACTTTTGGTGCTAACAGAATACCTGAGACTAGGTAATGTATAAAGAACAGAAATGCATCCTTTCACAGTTCTGGAGGCTAGGAAGTCCAAAACCAAAGCACTGGCATCTGGGGTGGGCCTCCTTACTGTGCCCTCACATGGTGGAAGGTAGAAGGGCATGAGAAGAACTCATTTTCACATGGCAGAAGAGCTGAAGGCAACCCCACTCCTGCAAGCCCTTTTGATAATGGCATTGATCCATTGATGACAGCAGAGCCCTCAGGACCTGAGCACCTCCCACAGGCCACACCCCACAGCACTGTTGCATGGGGATTAAATTCCCAACACATGCGTTTTGGAGAGGACATATTCAAAGCTAGCAATGATTAAA
Organism: Piliocolobus tephrosceles; assembly: GCF_002776525.5. Taxonomy (NCBI): domain Eukaryota; kingdom Metazoa; phylum Chordata; class Mammalia; order Primates; family Cercopithecidae; genus Piliocolobus; species Piliocolobus tephrosceles. The sequence continues at coordinate 103,879,445 of NC_045439.1, read as the reverse complement.
AGACACTTAGCAAAAGGACTATTTTCAAAGGTGTGACCCAGGTAAAGGGACAGCAAGGAGTGGTGAGGCACCCCGGGGGTTTATTTTCCTCTCATACCTGCTCTTGCTCTCATTCGCTCCTCTTTCTCACTCTGCCTTCTACTGCAGCCTCTAGCACAGACATTTGAATTTAGTGAGGAAATACATGCCTGACGTAACTCCACTGCACCTTATAACTATCTCATTGTTACCCTTTTAACCTCTCCTTCCACTCCTTGGGTTCTGTGAAAGCTCTGAATTTTCAGCTGTATAGATCCAATTCCCCAAGCCCCACTCCTGGAGTGATGATTAATGGAAGGTCGAAGCTGCCTTTTCTTTTTTTTTTTCTTGTTTTGAGATGGAATCTCACTCTCACCTAGGCTGGAGTACAGTGGTACAATCTTGGTTCACTGCAACTGCCACCTCCCGGGTTGAAGTGATTCTCCTGCCTCAGCCTCCTGAGTAGCTGTGATTGCAGGCATGCACCACCTTGCCTAGATAATTTTTTTGTATTTTTAGTAGAGATGGTATTGCCATGTTGTCCAGGCTGGTTTCAAACTCCTGACCTCAGATGATTTGCCTGCCTGGGCCTCCCAAAGTGCTAGTATTGCAGGTGTGAGTCGCTGCACCTGGCTGAAGCTGCCTTTCTTTTTTTTTTTTTTTTTTTTTTTGAGACAACATCTCACTCTTGCTGCCCAGGCTAGAGTGCAGTGGAGCGAACTCGGCTCACTGCAACCTCAGCCTCCCAAGTTCAAGCGATTCTCCTGCCTCTGCCTCCCAAGTAGCTGGGATTACAGGCACCCACCACCAAGCCCAGCTAATTTTTTGTATTTTTAGTGGAGACAGGATTTCACCATGTCAGCCAGGTTAGTCTTGAACTCCTGACCTCAAGCGATCTGCCCGCCTCAGCCTCCCAAAGTGCTAGGATTACAGGTGTGAGCCACCACGCCCAGCCTGAAGCTGCCTTTTCTTAGCCTCTTAGACTCCTCCACACCAGCATCCCTGGTGAGGGTTTGCCACATTATGCGATGCTGCTGTCAGCGCACTGAACACAGTAACGAGCTAACACGTGGGTACCCCGCATGGTTGGCTGGGATGAGCGCCTGAAACCGCCTCTCAAGATTTGAATGTGGTGTTGCCCACAGGCTCATACCCTTTTCCTCTGGTCCCTTGTACACCTACATTTCTCACAACGCCTAAGGGCATTTCTTCAGGAGGAGACCAGGGGCTGTCACCGGCCTCTCACATACACACCCATGCAGAAGGCTGGAGCAGCCTGTGAGTTTGGCCTGGATTTTCATGATCACTGATGCCTCGGTCCACAGCCAACACTTCGCCTGTCTCATTACAGCCTCTTTAGATTTGCTTTTGATATACCAGCCCAGGTTCAAGAGCAGCCAGCTACCTTTTATCATCGTCCAACTGAGGTAACCACCATGGTGGAGAAGATTCCACTGGGTGTGAGTCAGCTCAGCACCTGCAATGGCTCCTGCCTACTCTTTATCTAAGCCGCAACCTGTTTTCTCCCTTACAACCCCCTTGTACTCTGTCTCACTTGAAACATGTTCAACTCCCACTAAATTATTAGAAATTATTATGCCCACTACTTGCCAAGTGATCAGGAACCCGGGACCCTTCCTCTACTCTCCTTACCCTCCCAAAGACCCCATCCAGAACCAGCCCTGTCCACGGCTGCTTTGAAACCCTCTGCTTTCAACCCACACACCACTCAGTAGAATCCTGCGAATTCTCCAGAGCCCCTCTGATACATTCCATCTTGTAGCTCTTCCTTAACTGAATCCAATTCCCACCACCACCACCCACTCCCTGGGCCAACTCTGCATCCCCCACCAAAGCCTTCACTTTTCATTCCTGGGAGAAACATGGGCCTCATCACCTGCTTCTCCTCCCGTCCTGGTAACTTGAAGTGGCGTCCATGGGAGCTTTTGTCTGCTGTGGTCTTCGTGCCAGTTCAGACGCGTCGCTGGCAGACCTGTTTCCCCTCTGAGAGTAAGCCAACTCTCCCACACAGTCTGCCTAGATTCACCAGTTGTTAATATCTTATTTCGCTTGCTTAATATATACATATATATGCAATTTGACTATATGTACATATGCTCTAAATACATATGTATGATATATACATATATACATATATGTTTATATGTGTATGCATATATGCATAGGTATGTATACATGTATATATGTGTATGTATGTATATATGTGTAGCTGAACCATTTGAGAGTCCATTGAAGACATCATGCCTCTTTGAAACACTTCAGTGTGCATCTTAAGAACAAGGATGCTTTCTTACATAACCTCAATACAATGAACAGAGGAAATTCAACACTATAATAATACCCTTGTGTAATATATAGATGAGGCCAGGTGTGGTGGCTCCCCACACCTTGGGAGGCCAAGGTGGGTGGATCACGAGGTCAGGAGTTTGAGATCAGCCTGGCCAATATGGTGAAACCCCATCTCTACTAAAAATACAAAAATTAGCCAGGCGTGGTGGCATGCACCAGTAGTCCCACCTATTCAGGCGGCTGAGGCAGAAGAATCACTTGAATGCTGGGGGCAAAGGTTACAGTGAGCCAAGATCGCGCCACTGCCCTCCAACCTGGGTGACAGACTGAGACTCCATCTCAAAGATAGATAGATAGATAGATAGATAGATAGATAGATAGATAGATAGATAGATAGACAGATAGATAGATGATATTCAAATTTTAACAATTGTCTCAACAACATCTATTGTAGCATTTTTTTTTCCTAATCCTCCTTCCGGTTCAAGATCCCCACTGCACTTAGCTGCCATGTCTTTCTGAGTCTTCTTTCTCCTGGAAGACTTGCTTGGCCTTTTTGCTTCAGGACATTGACATTTTTGAAGAGCACAGGCAGACATTTTGTAGACTGTAATTCAATTCGAATTTGATTGTTTCTTCATGGTTAGATTCAGGCTAGGGCATATTGGCAGGATTGCTACAGAAGTGATATAGCTCCTGGGCATATTCAATTCTGTCAGGAGAAGCTTGGAAGAAATCAGTTTAAATTCTTCTCCCTGGAGTTCTCCTTCCCTTCCCCCATTTGAGCAGATAGGAGATCCTGGCCTCCTCACCTCAGGGGAGATTGAGGCAGGGCAGGAAGTGGTAGTCCCCTCCAGGCCCCTTCCTGGCTTTTATTTCTAAAAGCACAGGCTTATTGAGATTAGATGGAGGGACTTTGAAGGAAGCAGAGGAGGGGAAAGAATTGTCTCAGACCCAAAGGAAATTCCTCCAGGGTAGAGACAAGAGAGAGAAGTGTGTGATTCCCACTAGGAAACAGGGCGAGCATCCTGTTCCCTGGCAGAGCTCATGAGGTGGCAGGACCTCAGAGGGAAGCACTGTGCGATGGCCCAGGCAGGCTGCATCCTAGGCCTGGGCCCCAGACTTCACAAAGACTCCTGTGCTCCCAGCAGAAGAAGGCCCAACAGAGCGGGCAGCCGCGAAGCACGGTGCAGACTAAGACAGTGGGGGCCTGCTGACTACAACATGGGGGCCTCGCCAGTGCCTGGTCCCAGGAATGGCCAGAACCTCCGTGCTCCCCTGGGACATCAGCACAGCCCTAGCGATGACTGCCCAGCAGTCACTGGACTCGAAGGTTAAATTAAATTTATTTAAGAAAAGCAAACATGGTTGGGCAAGGTGGCTCACACCTGTAATCCTAGCACTTTGGGAGGCCAAGGTGAGAGGATCACTTGAGTCCAGGAGTTAGAGACCAGCCTGGGCAACATGGCAAGACTCTGTCTCTACAAAACTGTAAAAATTAGCCAAGTGTGGTGGTGCAAGTCTGTGGTCCCAGCTACTCAGGAAGCTGAGGTGGGAGGATCACTTGAGTCCAGGAGGTTGACGTTGCAGTGAGCCATGATTGTGCCACTGTACTCCCACGTGGGCAACACAGCGAGACTCTGTCTCAAAAAAAAAAAAGAAGAAAAAAAAACAAAGCAAAGGAAATATTTATCTTATCCCCAGATTTATGGCTGAAATTCAGGCCTGCTGAACACACCCCTCACTGCAGCCCCTCTACCAGGTGTGGACCCAGCCTTACAGAGTTCATTCCGAGGCTGGGATTTCATGCAGAAAACTAGTGGCAAAAGGTGCTGAAGGGTCTGGGGGAGCACAAGGGAGAAGGAGATCGCCCAGACATCAGGATGCGGGCAACCCTACCAGCCGGCATGGCATTGGCCTGTTGGAGGCTTTGCCACTGTGCTGACGGGGCTGCGTGGGGTCCTGATGGGGAACCAGAAGCCCACACCCTCTGGCTGCTGCCATGGCCAGAGGCCCCTTCAAGGGGCAGGAGGCCACAGAGCCTCGTTTCTTCTTCCTGCTTTCAGCTTCTATCAGTGCCTCTCGCAGGCAGACCCCCTAGCAGAAGCAGCTGGCAGAAGGAGGGCCTTTAAAATGTACTCTGGCCTCTGCCTCCACTGCTGCACCCCAGGCCTGCAACACCGAGGACTCTGCAGAAGAGGGGTGAAAGACCGCTGGCCCTTCCACAAACACCCGCTGCCATCTGGTCCTTGGCCCTTTGCCTTGGCTGCCAGGAGACCACCCTCCAGTCACCCTCTCACTTGCAGTGGAGGATGTAAATGTTAACCAAAACCAATGGAAAAGAATGGAATATGAGCCACACCTGCACAGGTAGGGGCTGGCTCTGAGTCACACATGGCCAAGGCTGGCCTTACTGTTCAATTTGTCAGCTGTGGAATCCATGGTTAGGAAAACCTGATGCTTTATTTTCTTTCTTTAGCAACCATTCAGGATGACTTCCTTACATTTTTTCAATTTCGATTTGTTCTATATTTCCTAGGAGATAGAGCAGAAATATTTGACTCGAGTGCTACACAAAACAGGAAATTGCATTTCACCAGGTTTTATTATTGCTGGTTCCCTTTAGCTCCTAGTGCACTTCCAAGTCAAATGCCTGCCTTTGAACAAGTGGCAAATTTAGCGGTAATTCAGAGACATTTATTGACAGCCTGCTGCTACTGGGCTGACCCTAATAATTTAAAAAGAAAAGGAAAGAAGAGAAATTGAAAAAAATGTCAGAGTCCTCATCTTTAAGTAGCTTACAGTTTTGTTTAGGAATGAGGCTTCTGCACATGCAACTTGAAGAAACAAATAGATACAGTATAACATATTTTACAGTGTTGAAGTCTGTGCTGCAGATTCTAAGGATGACAGAACAGCTGTCTCTAAAGGGACTATATTTCGAAGACAAAGGAGAGGGCAGGACAAGTTCCTAGCATGAAGAACTCTGACAGCAAAAGAGAGAAGTGAACAGGCACCTGGGAGTGGGCAGTAAGATTGCCCAGCTGCCTGAGGGAAATGCGGGTCATATGCTTGAGGGTCTCAAACATCAGTTTGAGGAAATTGAACTTCATTCTAAAACAGCCAAAATGTGGTCACGAAAGCAATGACAATTATAAACCATGTTGTCATCATTCTGGTTTTATAAAATAATCATATATAAGCAGCCTACAAGATGCAATATTTTAAACAACCTGACTCTTAAGTAATAACTTCAGTTCTGTAAGACTAATAATTAGGTTTTTATAAAATACTGATTCATTAGGTATCAGAGAGCAAATATTTTATCTTATACCTCAATGTATTTTTTTCTCCTAAAATACAAAGTATAAATATTCCTCACTCTGTGACTCCATTTGATTCCTGAGTAGGGGAAGTGAGATTAGATAGGGAGGGATACTGTGCTGTCCATTTCTATGTGGCCCCTGAATTCTTGAGTTAGGAAAGCAAGGGATTCAAGCCCTAACTCAAAAATGTATTCCATTGTCTTCCGTCCCTGAATGCATATGGGGAGGGTTAAGAAAGCAAAGCTGGTCTACACCAAACTTCCCAGGGCTCCTTCCCTCCTTCCATTCCCAACCCCCCTTTCCTCCCTGCTCCCTGGGGCCTGATCCAACCCAAGGCCCCAATCCAGGTCAGCATCTTCTATCACCTGCTCTCTGGTGGGGAAGTTGATAATCCAGCCTTCAAGCCCACACGCTACTCAGGCACGCGCATGCGTGCGCACGTACACACGCACATACGCACGCGCGCACACACACAGAGGCACACTCGTTCTGTTGTTAACTTTGAGAAGAGTCCTTCTAGTGGTCACCTGTACAACACACTGTGGGACCGGATGCCTCTGGATGGCTGACGTTGGTAGGTTACCTCACAGTGGCTACACTTTAGGTTTTCTGCGTGGGAGAGGTGGGAGAGGAAATGAAGAGGTTGGCTTTAGCCAGATTGTGAAGGGCTTTTGTGGCTGGACTAAGGACTTTGTCCTTTTCCTTATAGCAATGTCAGATGTTGGGCATCCAAAGTTTTAGAGGAGACAGTGAAGTGATCAGTTCTCGATTTTATAAAGGCAATGCTTGCCTTCAGTACTTGGGTGACTATCAGACAGTAAATGATGATAATAAAGTAGCTAGCTTAAGACATTAAAAAAAAAAAGCCATAAAAAAAAATAAAAAATAAATAGGTCTGGGCACGGTGGCTCAGGCCTGTAATCCCAGCATTTTGGGAGGCCAAGGCAGGCAGATCACGAGGTCAGGAGTTCAAGACCAGCCTCACTTAACATGGTGAAACCCTGTCTCTACTAAAAATACAAAAATTAGCCGGGTGTGGTGGCGGGCACCTGTAATCCCAGCTACTCAGGGGGCTGGGGCAGGGGAATCGCTTGAACCCAGGAGGTAGAGGTTGCAGTGAGCCGAGATCGCACCACTGCACTCCAGCCTGGGTGACAGAGAGAGACTCCATCTCAAAAAATAAAAATAAAATAAAATAAATGGAAACATCTTTGTATGTGCCTGGCTCAGTGCAAAGCTGAGAGGAAGGTGCTGCACCTCCTCGTTTACCAGGCTGAGGAGGGTAGGTACAGAAATTGGCGTAAGGCCTCTTAAAACGCAGCGCTCCGCGCTGTCTCCTCAATCCCCAGGGACAGAGCATCTCCTTCTCCATCATCGCTCTCCCACAGTTTCAGACAGGGACATCTGTCTAAATGGAGATCAAGGACAATTGAAAAGGGAAGAAAAGAGGAGGTTACCACCAAAAAACACTATAAGGACCATATCAGTTAGGATCAGTAAGTTCATCTCAGAGTAAAAATTCCAAAATAACAATGGCTTCAGTAGATATAATCACTTTTATTTTTGTGGGATTTTTTTTTTCTGTTTTTCATGTAAAAGTCTAGGGGCAAGCAATTCAGGGCTGGATTGTGGCTCTGTCCCTCCAAGTTCTCAGGAAACCAGTCCATTTCCATCACTATTCTGCTGTCCCTAGAAAGTAGTTCTTATCTTCATGGTCCAAAATGGATGCCAGAACTCCAGCCATCACATCTATGTTCCAGGCAACAAGGTCAAAGGAAGATCAAAGAGAAGAGGAGGAGCACACGCTAGCACATTTTAAGGAAGTGTTCTATAAGCTGGAACAGCAATTCTGCTTACACGTCATTGTCCAGGCCTTAATCACATGACCCCACTAAGTGCAAGGGAGATTGGGAAATTCTGGAAGCCAAATGATAAAGTATGTCTGTTGGGAAGAGGATGGTGGGTTTCTTTAAGTCCCAGCCAGTAACCTTATCTTCTTCTTACCTTTTCTGTCCCTAAAGCCCATTGTCTGCTGCCTGTGTCCCAAGCTTGTGTTGTGCCAGCACTCCACAACCCATTTCTTCCAATGTGTTCTGCAGATAAACAAGACTGTTGCTGCTGTATATTTACTGCTAGGGGCTCAAGTGCAGGAGGTACCTTTAGAATAAGACTTTTATGTTCTAGAATGGGGGTTGGCAAACATTTTCTATGAAGAGCCAGATAGAAAATAGTTTTGCCTTTGTGGCCCATGCAGTCTCTGTTGCAACAATGTACTCAACTCTGCCATGGCAGTGTGAAAGCAGTCATAGACACTATGGAAACGAATGAGTGTGGTATATTCCAATAAAACTTTATTTGAGGACATTGAAATTTGAATGACATATAATTTCCATATGTTATGAAATGTTATGTTTTTGGTTATTTTTCAACTATTTAAAAATGTGGCCCGGGTGTGGTGGCTCACACCTGTAATCCCAACACTTTGGGAGGCTGAGGCAGGTGGATCATTTGAGATCAGGAGTTCTAGACCAGCCTGGCCAACATGGTGAAACCCCATCTCTACTAAAAATTAAAAAAAGAAATTAGCCAGGTTTGCGGCACGTGCCCGTAATCCCAGCTGCTTAGGAGGCTGAGACAGGAGAATTGTTTGAACTCGGAGGCGGAGGTTGCAGTGAGCTGAGATCGTGCTACGGGACTTTAAACTGGGTGACAAACGAAACTCCACCTCAAAAAAATAAATAAATAAAAAATAAAAATGTAAAAACTGTTCAGTTTTGGCCCATGAACTGTAGTTTACCAAGCCCTGCCCTAAAACACAAAGGCGTAGGATAATCATTATAAATGTCTTAGATATGTGACATTGTAAATGACTAGTGGTAGTGCTGAGTTAAGTCCTGTACACAACCCTCCCAGTAACCCATGCGTAGATAGCATCTGATTTTATAGATGAGGAAACTGCGACCCAGAGAGGCTAATTAACTTACCTGAGATCACACAGCCAGTAAGTGATCAAGCCTCATGCAGAGTTTGTGTCAAGTCACAGCACTGTGTCACACTGACAAAGCTGTGGAACCTGCATGGGAGGCTGGAAGGAAAGATTGAAAGAACAATCAGGGAATATCCTACAAAGGCTCAAGGAGACACAGAGGCAGGTGCCTGCCCAGAGCAACTTGGTGGTAAAGAGTAGACTCTAGGGTCAGAAGCCAGGTTCAAATCCCCACTCCACCATCTATTAGCTGTGTGAACTTAAGCACGTCACAGGACCTCTCTGAGCCTTATTTCTCTCATCTGAAAAATAAGGATAATGATATTACTTGCCTCATGGAGTTGCTTGGAGTGAAGTGCTTAGCTGGCACCTGGCACAGAGTCACATTGTTGTCAAATAGAGGTCCGAGGAGTTTACTGTAGGATGAGGGACAAGCTGTGTCCTTACTGCGAGGAGGCAGGAGAAAGGGGCTTTGGGAATGGCATTGTTATTTCAGGAAGTATTCAAATACCTAAAGAGAAACTCTTGGGCCTATGCTGGATGGGAGGAAAGAACCCGAGAAATTGAACTTGCGGCTTTGGGCTTTCACACCATGCACTGGGCTGAGGGTGGAGAGGGTTGGAGAAGAGAGAACAAGACCCCACTCAGGGGAGCTGCCTAGCTTGTGGGAAGATGAAACGCTTAGATTTGAAAACTAAGAGATCACGTGCAAAGCCATATTTCGTTACCTCCTGCCTCCAGCCCTGCTCAGCCACAATCACAAAGACACTGTTCAGGAAATGAAATCCCCTAAACACAGCAGGCAGGACACAGGGAGCTCCAGCTCAACCAGATCAGGGCTTGAGAAGAATAGGTTTTGAGATTGATTACACAACAGAATCCTTGGGCAGCTTGTTCTCAAATATAGATAGCTGGGCCTCACCCTCTTAGAGATTTCTATTCAGTAGGTATGGGGAGGGTCCCAGGAATATGCATCTTAAAACTTTTTTAAACAACATTTTATTTGGAGATAATTGTAGGTTTACATGCAATTGTAAAAAAAATAATACAGAAAGATCCTGCAGGCCTTTCACCTACCCTTCCCCAGTGGTAACACCTTGTATGACTATAGTACAATATCACATCCAGAAAATCAACATTGATAAAAATCCAGCAACTTTATTCAGGTTTCACCAGGTTTAACATGAACTCATATGTGTGTGTCCTTAGTTCTGTGTGATTTTATCACATGTACAGATTCATGTAACCACCACACCGTGAAGACAGTCAGTTCCATCACCAGATCTCTTGTGCTACCTTTTATATCTGAAGCCATTCCCTTCCTCCCTAACTCCTGGCAACCACTAATTTTTTCTAAGACAAATATTTTTCGTAGCCTTTCCAGGTAACTGTGGACATTCTTTGGTACTCTATCAGTAGTGCCTGTCTCTCTTCTTTTTTTTTTTCAGACAGTCTCCCTCTGTTGCCAAGGCTGGAGTGCAGTGCTGTGACCATGGCCCACTGTGGTCTTGAACTCCTGGGCTCAAGCAATCCTCCCATCTCAGCCTCCACCACCCCATAAGTAGCTGGGACTACAGGTGTGCACCACCACACCTGGCCAATAGTTAAGTTTTCTGTGGAGACAGGGTCCCACTATGATGCCCAGGTCGGCCTCAGACTTCTGGGCTCAAGCAATCCGCCCACCTCGGCCACTCAAAGTGTTGGGATTACAGGCATGAGCCACCATGCTTTGTTTATTGTTGTTGTTTATCTCCAGAGATAATTACTTTGCATAACTGAAACTGTGTACCTTTTGACCAACACCTCCCCAATCCCCCTGCTCACAGCCCCTGGCAACCACCATTCTCCTCTCTGCTACTGTGTGTGACTACCTTAGAGTTCACATTCCAGGGGTCACGCAGGATCTCTGGCTTGCTTACTATTTCACTTAGCAGCATAATATCCTCCAGACTCATCCATGTTGCTGCAAATGCAATATTTCCTTCTTTTTAAAGGCTGGATAGTATTCCAGCATGCATATATACCACATTTTCTTTATCTGTTTATCTATTGATGGACACTTAGCTTGATTCATGTCTTGGCAATTGTGGCTATGTGCTGCCGTCAACACGGCATGCAGCTATTTCTTTGAGATTGAGATTTCACAGGAATATGAATTTTAATTATTTTTTTTTTTTTTGAGACGGAGTCTTGCTCTGTCGCCCAGGCTAGAGTGCAGTGGCCGGATCTCAGCTCACCGCAACCTCTGCCTCTTGGGTTCACGCCATTCTCCTGCCTCAGCCTCCCGAGTGGCTGGGACCACAGGCGCCCACCACCTCGCCCGGCTAATTTTTTGTATTTTTAGTAGAGACGGGGTTTCACCGTGTTAGCCAGGAGGGTCTCGATCTCCTGACCTCGTGATCCGCCCGTCTCGGCCTCCCAAAGTGCTGGGATTACAGGCTTGAGCCACCGCGCCCGGCCCCAGGAATATGAATTTTAACAAACACACCAGGTGATTCTGATACAAGCCAAGGCTTAAGAAGCATGACGGGGCTGGGCACGGTGGCTCACGCCTGTAATCCCAGGACTTTGGAAGGCCAAGGCGGGCGGATCACAAGGTCAGGAGATCGACACCATCCTGGCTAACCCGGTGAAACCCTGTCTCTACTAAAAATACAAAAAAAATTAGCCAGGCGTGGTGGCGGGCGCCTGTAGTCCCAGCTACTCGGGAGGCTGAGGCAGGAGAATGGCGTGAACCCAGGAGGCAGAGCTTGCAGTGAGCCAAGATCACGCCACTGCACTCCAGCCTGGGCGATAGAGTGAGACTCCGTCTCAAAAAAAAAAAAAAAAAAAATAAGAGGCGGTAGGGAACAGTGGTGGAGACCCTATAACCTTGGTGGAAATGGGAACCTGTTGCGAAGATTAAACTGCAACTGGGCTTCCAGAGAATCACGAAATAATGTTGACTTTGTTTTTAATCTTCCAAACCCCAGTTAAATTCAACAAAACTGATTGAGAGTAAAAACGGGTGTAACAGAATGAGACCCTGATCTAAGCAGGCTCTTGAGCCAGAAGCAGGAACAAGGAGGCTGTAGGGCAGCTGTCTGGGTAGGGAAAGCGTGTTACTCATCCCCTGCTGCGGGGACACCAAAGCTCTACACATCAACTGTCCCAGTCTCATCTGCAGGAGAGGAGCAAGGGTGCGGGACTCAGGTGGGAGGGCCCAGGGACCCCTGCCTCAACAGCACAGTGGGGTAAACCTGAGGGGCAGACTGGCCCTTTGCTCCCCCGTGGCAGGCAGCTAATGAAGGTTTTCTTTTTTTTTTTTTTTTTTTTTTTTTTTGAGACGGAGTCTCGCTCTGTGGCCCAGGCTGGAGTGCAGTGGCCGGATCTCAGCTCACTGCAAGCTCCGCCTCCCGGGTTTACGCCATTCTCCTGCCTCAGCCTCCCGAGTAGCTGGGACTACAGGCACCTGCCACCTCGCCTGGCTAGTTTTTTGTATTTTTTAGTAGAGACGGGGTTTCACCGTGTTAGCCAGGATGGTCTTGATCTCCTGACCTCGTGATCCGCCCGTCTCGGCCTCCCAAAGTGCTGGGATTACAGGCTTGAGCCACCGCGCCTGGCCAAGTTTTTCTAAACCAGTTTACTGGGCTGCAGATATTGTCATCCATGGAGAACTGGAATTGTCAGAATCAGTAAAGATTCTAAAACACAGATGGTGGTGTTTCAGTGGGCTCCACTGAACTCCTCCCCTTCTGACGCTCAGAGGCAAAGGTCCTTTTCCTGATTTCAGGAATGGAGCCAAGAGCGGCCACAAGGAAATCACGTGAGCAGGAAGAGAATCATGGCAGTTCGGGGTGAGAACGCTGACTGCTGCGGATTAGAGGGCCCATGTAACGGTAATGGCCAGCCTTAGGGCCGGTGGGCAAGGGTCTGTGGTGGGGTAGACCCCACCTGGGCTTGCACGCTGACCCTGAGAGGCAGCAAGAGAAAGCAGAAGTTGTTTTCTGCCTGCAGTGGAGGATCAGGCGATGCCTTTCCCTGCTGCTTCCTTCTTGGGGCCCTGAGATCCTATTCTCCCTGCAAGGAAACAAAAAGGCAATTAAATGAGTGGGACTAGAAAAGACTGACAGGAGGCTGGACGCGATGACTCACGCCTATAATCCTGGCACTTTGGGAGGCAAAGGCAGGTAGATCACCTGAGATCAGGAATTTGAGACTAGTCTAGCCAACATGATGAAACCCTGTCTCTACTAAAAATACAAAAATTAGCCGGGCGTGGTGGCGTCCACCTGTAATCCCAGCTACTTGGGAGGCTGAGGCAGGAGAATCACTTGAACCCGGAAGGCAGAGGTTTCAGTGAGCTGAGATCACACCACTGCACTCCAGCCTGGACCACAGAGTGAGACTCCATCTCGAGGAAAGAAAAGACTGATAGAGAAACAAATGGGAAAACACAGAGGAAGAAAGGCTATACTAAGCAAGAGCCACAGAGAAAATAAGAGTAGAAACGGGAGCAGGGGTAAAGAAAAGGGAGATGTGAGCAGATACAGGGAAAAGGAGAAGAGGACAAGCCCGCTTTAGAAAGAGCAAGAAAGCTGGTCAGAGCCAGGGTTCACTATCTCGGCTTCTGAATCATGGCCTGTCCGTGGGCTCTCTGACCCGGCCAGGCCTTCCTTGGGGCCAGGCAGGCTGAAAGCAGACCTGTGGTCTTCCCCAGAAGGTGAAAGCTTTAGACATGGGGACAAGAGACAAGGAGAGGAAGCCATTGGAGCAGCAGAGAAGGGGGTGGAGGAAGGTGATCCTCCCTCATGATGGGGAACACGCAGTGGACAATGGGGATGATAGCACCCACTCTAAGGTTATTGAGAATAAAACAAGACAAGGCCTGTGTAGTAGCTTCCTCAGCAGCATCCCCCAAGGACTGTTCTGAGAACGGTGATGACAGCCTGCACCATCCAGGGGATCATGGGGACAGTATGGAGTTGATCCCAGAAGCATATAAGAGGCAGTCACGATTGACTAGCTGTAGAAAGAAGAGCAGAAAGAGGCCAGGGGTGGTGGCTCATGCCTGTAATCCCAGCACTTTGGGGGGCTGAGGTAGGTGAATCACCTGAGGTTGGGAGTTCGAGACCAGCCTGGCCAACATAATGAAACCCCATCTCTACTAAAATTACAAAAATTTGCCAGGTGTGGTGATGTGCACCTATAATCCCAGTTACTCAGGAGGCTGAGGCAGGAGAATCACTTGAACTCAGGAGGTGGAAGTTGCAGTGAGCCAAGATCACGCCACTGCACTCCAGCCTGGGTGACAGAGCAAGACTCCATCTCAAAAAAAAAAAAAAAAAAAAAAGAAAAGAAAAGAAAAGAAAGAAAGAAGAGCAGAAGGAAGACCCAAAGTCTGTTCCTGGATTTCTGTTTTGGATAACTAGTGGGTGATCATGACGGGGAATAAAGGAAATGTGGATTCTGGGGAGGAAATCAGTTGTTTCATATTATTAACATTTATATCTGGGCAGAAAAGTATAACGGGCCAATAAACATGAACATGTGCTCCTCCTCACCAGTAACTAAAGAATGAAAATGAAAACAAAATCCTTATTTATCGGAATGGGATACAAAATTGAAAATATCCAGTAATGGCAAGGATACAACAGGCATTCTCATACATAGTTGATGGAAGTATAATGTATAAAACCATTTTGGGGAAAAATTTGGAAGGATTCATCTAAAATGTTAATTGTGCTTTCTGTTTGATCCCATCATTCCCCTTTAAGGAATTTATTCTAGAGCTTCCGAAGTTAAAAGCACAAGGCTATTCCCTGAAGCTTGTTTGTATTAGCAAGAAGACCTCAATTCCTCCACGATCCAACCATGTGATCTTGGGCAAATTACTTCCCCTGCCTGTGCATCAGTTTCCCCACTTGTAAAATTGGCACAGACACAAAAATAGCACTTAGATCATTCATTTGTTAGGATTAAATGAGGAAATGCAAGACAAGCACTTAGCACGGAGCCTGAGCTGTGATCGGCGCCCAGCTAAGGTTAGCATTCCTATTCCTCTTGCTAGCAGCAGGGGTTCCTGATGGCGCATTAGTGGAGGGACTCTTAGGGAGGAGGGAATAGCTAGGCTTTGGGGGAGCACTGCTGCATGAAGCTGAAAGCCCAGAGCAGACAGGAGAGAAGATGAGTCTGCTTCTAAAGTGCCCACTTCAATCACAGCAGGGAAGGAAGCAGGAGATTCAGAGACAGTCTGGAGAGATGTGTAGATGACAAGGAGAGGTAGCTGGGATTCTTTGTTTTTTGATTGGGGAAATCTATAAACCAATGAGCCCCAAGGTTCCTGCGGAAAAGTCGGCAGCCTGGCACAGTCCCAGAGTCTTGGGGTGGATTATTTAGTGCTCCCTTGCTGCAGAAGTGCACCTGGGCTTCCAGAACAAGCAGGGGTGAGGAGCGAGGGTGGCAAAAGAATGGCTGGTCTGGAGCTTTGTGGCCTCACAGTGCTGGGAACCCAGTTCAATCATTCTAGGATGACTTTGGGAGCACGCAGGGCCTTGGGTTCCTCAGTAGGAACGGGTCTGTGGCGTCATGAACCTGACTTTGTTCTCAGCAAAGAGAACAAAGAGAACAAAGTTGTGTCACGTGGGGTAATCCGTTGTCTGTACTTGAATTGGGCACAGCTCTTTTGCATTCTATCTGCCCACTTTTCTTACTGTCACTGCTCATGGGCTCAGAACTGCAAAGATATTCTGGGCCTGAGCCTCTCCTCCCCTCGGTCCCACCAAACCTCCATGCTGTGTAGGGAATCTGGAACAGAGTTGAAGGAGTAAGCAGACACCTTACAGTGCATTTTGTGTGCTTACAAATAGCTCTTGAAATTTCACCCTTAGAGAGTCCTATGTTTTGGGATTCCACAAGTATTCCTGACAAGTATGTTTTTTTTTTTTTTTCTTTTTTTCTTTTTTGAGACGGAGTCTCGCTGTGTCACCCAGGCTGGAGTGCTGTGGCCGGATCTCAGCTCACTGCAAGCTCTGCCTCCCGGGTTCACGCCATTCTCCTGCCTCAGCCTCCCAGGTAGCTGGGACTACAGGCGCCGCCACGTTGCCCGGCTAGTTTTTTGTAGTTTTTAGTAGAGACGGGGTTTCACCGTGTTAGCCAGGATGGTCTCGATCTCCTGACCTCGTGATCCGCCCATCTCGGCCTCCCAAAGTGCTGGGATTACAGGCTTGAGCCACCGCGCCCAGCCACAAGTATGTTAACATTCATCAATTCACATCTGTGTGCAAATACATGTAATCCTACTGAATTTCCCTCGGAGCCGTGATCGGTTTGGAAAGACAGAGGTTTCATGAGGTGGATGGAGAAGAAGAGGGCGATTTCAGAAGTCATGCCATTCACCAGAGGAAGCAGGACTCAGTTTCATGCTGAGGTAGGGGTTCTCTTTTTCTTTTCTTTTCTTTTTTTTTTTTTTTGAGATAGAGTTTCACTCTTGTTGCCCAGGCTGAAGTGCAGTGGCTCCATCTGGGCGCACTGCAACCTCCGCCTCCTGGATTCAAGCAATTCTCGTGCCTCAACCTCCCAATTAGCTGGGATTACAGGCACCCTTCGGCTAAGTTTTGTATTTTTAATAGAGACGGGGTTTCACCATGTTGGCCAGGCTGGTCTCAAACTCCTGACTTCAGGTGATCTGCCCGCCCCAGCCTCCCAAAGTGGTGTGAGCCACTGTGCCTGGCCCTCTGACTCTTGAAAAGCCCTGGAACCTGGAGCAGGAGAGAGTCTCCAAAATAAACCTGACCAGCTCTACAGGGTGGTGGAATCCTGTTAGAATGCAGAGATCATATGGCTAGGTATGGAAGATCTGCATTCCTGTCTCAACTTTGTGACTTAATGGTTCCATAGACCCAATTCCCCACAGCTAATTTCTCTTCCCTAGGTTATAAAGGAGTCGGTCATGCCTGCCCCAGCGTTTGTTTGAATGTGACTGTGTTTTGAAAAATATTCCCACTGCCACCTAAGCTCAAGCACATTTTTTATCATTACTATTGGAAATATCCCATGAGGGCTGGCCTCAGGCAGGTCAATGTGGGAGCATGTTCTGGACGGCTGAGGCCGGCTGGCCGGCAGCCTTGGCTTCAGGTCTCTCAGAGTCACTCACAGAAGCACTGAAATGACCCACTCATCTTTGTTGAGATCTAAACCTTAAACAGAACAAGTCTAATTGACAGCAAGCTTCCTTCAAGGAGTTTCAATGAACAACTCAGGGCCTGCTGATGCTGGGATAAGATGGACAAAGAACTCTGGGTTTGTGCTTCTGCCCTGGGGAGTGTCTCTGCCAGGGCAGGCAGCCGGGGCCTGTGCCTAGGTCTCTCTATTAAACTGCTTTCTCTTGGGCTGGGCCACAGGGCCCTGAATCACCCCACAGCAGCTCCCAGCCCTGCCAAGAAAATGTGGGATGGGGCCTGCGCTGAGTGCAGAGTGAAGCAGGTGCCCAGTGGGCACAATGCTGCGTGTGCAATAAAGAAATTGTGTAAGACTGCCCCTGCTCATGTGAATGGGAGAGAAGATGTAGGCACACAGTGGGGGCAATGCCCACTAGTATTTCATAAGTGCAGTGGTGGTAGGGTGGGAAGAGCCCTGACCACAAGTTAGACATGAGTTCAAGTCCTTATTCTGCCACCTTCAACCTTTCTCAGTCTCAGTTTCCTTTTCTGTAAAAGCAAGGATGAGACTGCCAGAGCTCTCTGACCCATGGTTGTTGTGAAGAGTTCTTGGTATTATGATGCACTGTACAAAAAACTTGTCATTATTAATGATGCATTATCAGCATTAATGATACATTGCTAATGATTCAAGTGCTGGAGGGACCACAGTAGAGGTGATGAGATTCGTGTGGCAGTTTGATGATCATGAAGCCTATTGGTAAATGTTCTGAAGATTTTTAGATACAAACGACTGCTTGGTTTTACTTCATATCATAGAAGTCAGAGCTAGGAAAAGAGAGATTAATCATCTAATTCAAGCACCTTATTTTACAGATAAGCCGACAGAGGTAAAGCCTAGAGATTCCATTTGATTTCTGTTTGCTTTATGCCATGCTTCTGGCACAGACTAGATGCTCAATGCTTGTGCTTAGTACTAGTTGTTATTGTTGGTGGTGGTGGTGTTTTGGAGACAGAGTCTCACACTGGCTGGAGTGCAGTGGTGCAATCTGGGCTCAGATTCTACCTGAATCTGAGGTAGAACTTCTACCTCCCAGGTTCAAGCAATTCTTGTGCCTCAGCCTCCCGAGTAGCTGGGATTAGAGGTACGTGTCACCACACCCAACTAATTTTTGTATTTTTAGTAGAGGCAGGGTTTTACCATGTTGCTCTCAGTCTGATCTCGAACTCCTGGGCTCAGGCAATCCGCCCCTCCTCGGCCTCCCAAAGCACTAGGATTACAGGCATGAGCAACTGCGCTTGGCCATTGTGCTTAGTACTTAATGAGACAGAACTGAATTAATTCCCCCACCTAAGGCTTAGTGAGTGCAGGACTGGGACTCTATGACACTGCATGGTGAGATGGAAGGAGAAAAAAATAGGACCTGAGATCGACGTGCACATGCACTTTTTCAACAGTCCTGAAAGCATCTGAAATACTTGAAGTGCCTGTTAGATAACATAATTCAACTGCATTATTCTATAAGTAATAAAATGATATAATTATGTCTATGTGTACATACATAGTTTCTGGCAAGGGGAGGTGATGAGGAAAGAGTAAAGTGATCATAATTCCTGCTGGTTACACATCCTGAACTGTAAATTTTCAGGTATTTTAGTTTAGAAGTAACTCCTTCTCTTGCTGTTGAAAAAAAATCCTCAATTTAAAATTAAATAGTTTCTTATAAATATGATATACACACACAGGTACATACATATATACATTTGTATGTATGTATCTATCTAGTCTACATATAATTTGCTTTTTTTTTAACTACAAAAACTGTCCTTCCTACCTGCATAATTAACACTGAGTTTTACTGCAGTGCTTCAACATCCTTTGCCTGGCTACTTCCTCAAATGACCTAGATCTGTTTTGATCTCTGGATAGGGATAGCATGCTGCCTAGGGAAGATTCTGTATTAGAAATTATTCAGGAGGTCTGGCTGCTTGTCACAAGTCTTCTGCTCTTTACTACAGACCTTGGTTTTCTCCTTGGGGTTGGGGAAGGCAGGGAACACGTGAACTAGTGTTACTTTACAAACAAGTATGTAATCGGGCTTATGATTTGACAGCAAGAAACAGTGAGAAACAGTTATTATAGTAGAGGAATGCATCAGCACCCTCTGGGAGGAATTACAGCTTCTCTCCATGTGAACTCCAAACCATAGAGAGGGAGAGATTCTGGAATCTGCCTTATGCTCTGGGTGCGACATGCTCCTTCTTTTTCAATTATTCTAGATTAGAAATCATCTGGACAAACGAATAGCCATAGTGGTTATGAAAGGTGAGATTCCTGAGTACTTTCACATTCTGCATTATATATTTCTGCAAATATTTTCCTGTAAGCATGTATTACTATTGTAATCAGACACAACATAAAGAAGAAAACCAAAGTTTGCATTGCAGACAATCATAGATTTGCAAAATTTTTTGCATACAAAGATATTCACTGCTGTTTTGCTTGCAGTTCTCCTACATGGCCTTGGTAGAGGAGAGGCTAACTCAACTATGGTGCCTTCTTCACTGGATTGCTGTGTGGCTGCTAAAACACCCGCAGGGTACCTGTGAATGTGCTGAGAGAGCCTCAGGTACATTGTTAGGAGAATAAAGCAAGATGTAAAATGGTGTAGAGGGTACTACAATTTTGTGGAGGGAAGAAAAAGGAATATTAGTTGATGCATCGAATACCTTTAGGAGGACCAGAAAAACCTGGCAAAAGTGATTGTCTCTAGGAGGTCTGAGCAGTAAGGGAGGCTTGCTGTTCACTCTGTACCCTTTCATACCTTTGAAATTTGTTCAATTTATGAATTACCTATTCAATAAATAGATAAAAATTTGTAAGAAGAAAGAGACTTTAAACGTCATTGAGAATCATCTCCCTGTTATCTAAGAGTTTTCTTCCTACCATAGAACCCTGCGTAGTCTGTCCTTTTTGCCTGGAGCACCCTTCTATACCCCAACCCAGCCTGCGGATCTCAGCTCAGTTGAGGGTTTCTCATCAAGGATATCTCCAGCCTCCCGTGATAGGTCAAACACCCTTTTATCTGCTCTTGTAACATCCAATGGGCCTTTCATCAAACACTTTCCCAGTCTCAGTTTTACATACACTCCTGTGATTGTTCAATTCATGTTTGTCTCTCTCCATGAAGTATAAGCTACATGGGAGAAGGGTCTTTGATTTTGCTCACCACTATATCCATAAAATTTGGAACACATGAATGTACTTGGTGCACTGGTATGGCGTAGGGTAAATAGTGAATGAATAGCGGGGTATATGTGCCAGTCACCACCTCTACTACTGGTCATCAGGCCTGTTCTTAATTATTATTAAAAATTTAATTAAAATTTTTTATCTATTTATTTATTTTGAGATCAGGTTATGAAACTGGCTAATTTTTATTTTTTGTTTGTTTGTTTGTTTGTTTCAGATGGAGTCTTGCTCTGTCTCCCAGGCTGGAGTGCAGTGACGTGATCTCAGCTCACCGCAGCATCCGCCTCCTGGGTTCAAGCAATTCTCCTGCCTCAGCCTCCCAAATGCTGGGATTACAGACACATGCCACCATGCCCAGCTTATCTTTATATTTTCAGTTGAGACAGGGTTTTGCCATGTTGCCCAGGCTGATGTCAAACTCCTGGGCTCAAGTGATCCACCTACCTCAGCCTCCCAAGGCGTGAGCCACTGCGCCAGACCAGCCTGCTCTTTTTCTTTTTTTAGAGACAGAGTCTCTTGCTAGGCTGGAGTGTGGTAGCGTGATCTTGGCTCACTGCAGCCTCAAACTCCTGGGCTCAACTGATCCTCCCACCTCTGCCCCTCAAAGTGCTGGGGTCTCAGGCATGAGCCACAGTGCCAAGCCAGGCCTGTTGTTAAACATCTGAGAACCAGGATCTCACAACTCCCTCGAGCTGTCCATTGCACCTTTAAATTCCTCTCACTGTTGGTAATTTCAGCTCATATTGAGCTAAACTGAGTCTTTGTGGCTTTCACCCACTGGATTTAATTCCACCTCAGTAACACAGAGAGCAGGACTAATCCTCTTTCATATGATTGCTTTTAAAATATTTGAGCATATAGAGTTTCCTTTTTACCTAACTATGAATCTTACAATCTTTCAGCCACTACTAACGGACTGAAAGCCATTACTAACTCTCCTTGAGAGCGGGGAAGGTGTCACCTACATTTCTGTTATCTGTAGCCCTCAGCTCTGGGTTTGGCTTAGTATATGTTGTTTGGATAGAATCATTTTTTATATGGCATCTTTTATATTACTTACCCTGAACATGTTCCACTTTGCCTCTTAAAATATTGGCCAAAATGCTGGACAAATATCATAGCTTCAGTCTCCCCAGTGCACCTTCTTTCCATTGTCCATAACTCTAGTAATGCCAACTAAGATCCCATGAGCTTTGGGGGCAGCCATTGATGACACATAGTCAGCCTTGTTCATGCTGCTCTCCTTCTTTCTGTTGTTCAGAGCTCCTGTTTCTACCCTAGAGCATTACTATATGTTGGACCTTATGTATTAAAATCCTGCACTGGACTGCTCCCAGGCTCATTAGAATGGCTAATGTTATAATGTTGACTTGTTTTTCAGACTCTCCAAAGGCAGACCAGCAGCTTCACGAAACACCGTGAGTTCCACACCAAGAATGACATCACCTTTAAAAAATAGGTCCACTTGGACCTGCATGCCACAGCAAATACTATTTGGGGCCAACCCACAATTGTTCCCTCTACAACACCTTTACTCAGTGAGTATCTCCAGAGACGAAAGGAAAACTTGAAGGTTTGAGCTTCAAGTGAGAGTTTTTTTAAAGGCCAGCCTCTTTACTCATCAACCCTGCTGCTCAGAACTCTGATGAGACCCATTCTCGAGAGCTCTCATAATGCTGAATCTAAGCTCTTAGCAGCAGATGTCTCCTGGGTAATGTGAGCACGGGCACATCATTGCTAATGTGCGCAGTGCTTGGCAGAACGCCACAAGGCCGATATGTCGAGTGTAGCTTCTCAGTCTCTTAGCCAAGATCAACCGCAGAACCAGTCAATCTCCAACATCGTAATAACTCCTCTGTGGGGAACATAGCCTGACCTGGTAAGGGGACAGATGCAGTGATTTAGTTTCTTTTTCCCATATTCAGCTTTCATGAGCCATATGACAAATGAGCAAAGGATCAGAGCATGCTGGGAACTAATGAACCAGAGGGAAAAATTCATTTAATGACTTAAGTGTGTTTTATCTAATGTGAAATGTAGGTCAATTCACTATAAATTTATTCATAGGGATTATTTGTCCTTAGCCTGATTACATGGCATGTGCTGCAAGATTCAGCCCTGTGTAAAACAGAACAGGCCCTGCCTGTCTGTCTCCATCCTTACCTTCCCCCAGCATCCATTCCCCTCACACACACACACACAGGGTGGCAGGAATCTAGCAACATCCATCAGTGCTTGTCTCAACAGATAAGACTAATTTCAAACTATTCAAAACACTGATTTGGGGCTGTTCATTTTATTTTTTCAGACAGGGTCTCACTCTGTCTCCCAGGCTGCAGTGCAGTGGCACAGTCATAGTTCACTGCCGCATCAACCTCCTGGGCTCAAGTGATCCTCCCACCTCAGCCTCCCAATAGCTGAGACTACAGGTGCACCCCACTACACCTAGCTAATTTTATTTTTTTCTTTCATAATTGAGATTTTATTGATTGAGGATCAGTACAGACAATTCTTAACATACATAACAAAAATCTAAAAAGCCATGTATTGTAATTCATTTTTAAAGTTATTCCAGTGACTTCCCAGCTTGAAATTCCGAAGCAAATTTTCCTTAAGAGGCTATCAGGCACCAGTATCTTCACATGTTGATAAGCTGTTACATACGTCCCACCAATTCACAACTGGAATAGTGTGTACACTACATATTCAAATTTTTAATCTTTCACAGTACAGTAACAAAGTTATTAGGAAATCAGGACTACCACAACCAAAGTTGCAGATTGCACATAATTCTCACAGGGAGAGCCATAAACAAAGAGTGGTTTTCTTTAGGAGGCAATTCTACTAAAAAACAACATGGGGATAGAAGTAATTTAAAATGTTCAAGACATTAAATGCAGGACTGACTCCATATTGCCATTTAATATGCTTTGTATTACAGGATATGAAAACTAACCCCCCATCTATGGAATGTTAAGCTGACACCAGAGACAGTCAAAGCTTCCCATAATTCAATACCCCACACTATTTTCTGGTTGTACCAAAAAATTAACAACCAGCAAATGATTTCACCTCTTTAAAAAAAGCATTTACACTTAAAAAAATGGGATGAGATGGGATTCCCTCCTTCTCAAAAATGTTTCTAGAGCTACTAAAAAGATTGTATTTACAAAATAGTTGATAAAAATATTCCTCTGGGTTGTACCAGAAGGGAGACAGAGACCACTGATAAGACACGGTGTATGGTGTTCATCAGACTCGGCTTCCTTCTCTCCTGCTTCATCAGGGAGGCTCTCCTCAGTTTTCTTTCACTGTTTTCTGCAGGTAAATCTTCCTAAGTTTCTTGATTAGCCACTTCAGCCTGTTTTCCCTTTGCTCCCCTTTTCCCTTTTGTTTGCATTTTTTTATCTGAAGATTTATCCTTCGCTGCTGCCTTTTTTGGCTTCACTTCCACTTTTGCAGGAGGTTTAGCTGACAACCGCGCCGATCTCCTCTTGGGCTCTTCCTTGGCAGCCCCTTAGGTGGAGCCGACCTTCCTCTTGGGCATCCTGGTGGCGAGGAGGGCACGTGCCGTGCCAGGTGCCTGCGGGCCATGGCACACCAAGAACCTTCTCGAAGCTGGGCTGCCTGTCCGCTGCCACTCCTCCCTCCGCCCAAGCTGCTGAGACCCACAGCGAAGGTGGTGGGAGAACGGAATGGAAATGGATTGGGAGCCCGCCTCCTAATTTTCTAATTTTTGTAGAGATGGGGTTTTGCCATGTTGTCCAGGCTGGTCTCAAACTCCTGGGCTCAAGCTACCCTCTTGCCTTGGCCTCCCAAAGTGCTGGGATTGTAGGCTTGAACAACCATGCCCGTTTTATTACATTTTTGGAAACACTTGGAAAAATCTAAAAGCTGGACACCTACACAGAAATTCAGACGTATTGCTGAGTAGAGTCCAAAAGAAAAATTAGACAAGAAGGAGAGAATTTCATCACTCTGTTGGTCCAGCCAGGTATGTGTCACCAGAGAGACAAATTTATCAAACTCAACAACCAGGGAATGAGTCTTGGGAGGTTTGGCTAGCAACGGTTTCTCAACTCTAAGAAACCCAAGATAACAATCTTAGGGCACTTGTCATCACCGTCATTGTTGTTATTATTTTGTAAAATGCAAATTAGTAACTGAATAGGTCAGCTTGCATTCATGTCCCGTTAGCTTCCTTAGCTTCATTACCTCTTAGAATAAAAAAGAATGTTCAGTGCTTGGTCCTAAAAGATAGGGGTCGTAAAGCAATTTGAAGGAAGATTTGAACAAAGGCTTAAAAAAAGACATCGATTCAAAATAGATGGCCACAAGATCATGTTTGGGGAGGAAAAATGTGTGAGGACCTAGTTCACATCGGTATAATTTGTGGTTTACTGCAGCAATGTGAAAATCTTATCATCAAAAATCATCTTTCTGACTCAGAGAAGAGAATAATGAAATTGTAAGCTTCTTTTTCTTTTCTAAGTTTAGCATTGATTTTAGAAGAAACATATAGGGAAATACTAAGAAACATTAACTTTTTTTTTTGAGACGGAGTCTTGCTCTGTCTCCAGGCTGGAGTGCAATAGCATGATCTTGGTTTACTGCAGCCTCCACCTCCTGGGTTCAAGCGATTCTCCCGCCTCAGCCTCCCGAGTAGCTGGGATTACAGGCACATGCCACCACACTCGGCTAATTTTTTCTTGTATTTTTAGTAGAGACAAGGGTTTCACCATGTTGGCCAGGATAGTCCTGATCTCTTGACCTTGTGATCCACCTACCTCGGCCCCCCAAAGTGCTGGGATTACAGGTGTGAGCCACCGCGCCCGGCCAGGAGCACTAACTTAACATTGAGTACCTAGCAAGTAAAGCCAAATGTTGTACTTTTTCCCATGCCAATTTCATCTCCAAAACAAACAACAGGATAATCTTTTCATAATTCCGTAAATTCTAATGCGTTTTACAGGGGAAAACAAAGAATGCAACTTTTTTTTTTTTTTTTTTTTTTTTGAGGCAAGGTCTCTTTCTGTTACCCAGGCTGGAGTGCAGTGGCACAATCACTGCTCACTGCAGCCTTGAACTCCTGACCTCAAGCAATCCTCCCACTTCAGGCTCCTGAGTAGCTGGTACTACAGGCATGCGCCACCTCACCCAGCTGATTTTAAATTTTTTTGTAGAGATGGGGTCTCCCTGTGTTGCTCAGGCTGGCCTCCAACTTCTGGGCTCAAATAACTTTTTGTTTCATGTGTTTCTAGTTAAGAAATGAGACCATTAGGTTAAATGCACTCTCCTTATCTTCCCTAGGAATCATGATTTAGTTTCCCTTTTTTTTTTTTTTTTTTCTTTTGTAGAAAACAATGGAGAGGCGAGGCTCAGCGGCTAGCCTGTAATCCCAGCACTTTGGGAAGCTGAGGTGGGAGGATCACTTGAGCCTAGGAATTCAAGGTGATAATGAACTATGATCACACCACACTGCACTCCAGCCTGGGTGACAGAGTGATACCCCGTCTCCAAAAAAGCAAAATAAAATAAAATAATAAAACAGAAAACAGTGGAGAACTCTAAAAAACCTTCAAAGTAACTTCTCAAGTCCTATAAAAAGACTTAAATTGCATTGTTCCTGGATGACGGGGGTTTGGAATGTAAGTAATAATAATGTCCTATGTTTGTAGGAAATTTTATAGTTTATAATGTGCTTTCACTCATACTATTTTATCTGATTCTCATATTGCCCTGTGATTCTCAGCAGAGCTTCATCTTGCATGGGGGGTTGGGTTCTGTAGTCACCATGGAAGGTGAAATCACATTTACTTAACATCTCCTGACCATGAAATAGAGGATACATAATTTTGTGTCTATGTAAATAAGTTCGTTTGCCTTAGAGGCTAGGATATACCAACACTTCCACAACTTAAAACCCAATGAGGGGGCTGGGCACAGTGGCTCACACCTGTAATCCCAGCACTTTGAGAGGCCAAGGCAGGTGGATAACTTGAGGACAGGAGTTTGAGAATAGCCTGGCCAACATGGTAAATCCCTCTCTACCAAAAAAATACAAAAATTAGCGGGCACAGTGGCACATGCCTATAAATCCCAGCTACTCGGGAGGCTGAAGCAAGAGAATCGCTTGAATCCAGAAGGCGGAGGTTGCAGTGAGCTGAGATCACACCACTGCACTCCAACCTGGGCAACAGAGTGAGACTCCATCTCAAAAACAAAAACAAAAACAAAAACAAAACAAAACAAAACAAAACACAAAAACCCAATGAGGGACACTAAGACCTGATAATAAGTGAGGGTTCCATGTCTCCTACCTCACCCTCACTTCAGGGCACAGGCTCATTGAGAGGAATGGCTAGTGTAATTGCCCAACCTGTTTAAATTCTTATTCTTTCCCTCTGTTTTTTTGTCAAGGGTTTAGTTGCATTGATTAGGGTCCAGTCAGAAAAACAGAAACCATTCTAGGGTATTCAAACAGAGGGGCTTTATTACCCGGAAATAGTTGCACAGGGGATAGGAATGTCCAGAAGAGAGTTAAGAAGCTGATATGGTTTGGCTATGTCTTCATCCAAATCTCACCTTGAATGGCCATAATCCCCACGTGTCAGGGGCAGGGCCAGGTGGAGGTAATTGAATCATGGGGGAAGTTTCCCCACTATTGTTCTCCTGGTAGTGAATAAGTCTCACGAGATCTGAGTTCCCCTGCACAAGCTCTTTCGCCTGCCGCCGTGTAAGATGTGCTTTGCTTTTCCTGCACCTGTCACCATGATAGTGAGGGCTCCCCAGCCATGTGGAACTGTGAGTCCAGTAAACCCTTCCCTTTATAAATTACCCAGTCTCGGGTATGTCTTTACTAGCAGCATGAGAACGCACTAATACGGAAGCCAAATAAAAGACAGTGAAGCAACCCAGCCATTCCTGATTTCTGAAAGCCTCTTCCAGCCCTCGGCTGGAGGAAATTACACCAGAACTAGGGGCTGGGATCACTGAAGTTAAGCTGGAACAAGGTAGGCCTGTTCAGCAAGAACTGGAGCCATAAAGGAAATGCAGTCACTACTAGTGAAGCCACCCAAGAAGAGAAGAACGAGGAGAAATACTTGAGACTTTCTTCCTGCCCTCCAGTAGATTCCACAAATTCCCATGTTACTACTGCAGCTGGTGCTCTTTTGCAGGCACCATTTCCTGGCTGGAGGCCAACTGACACAGTCCATTACATCATCTCCAGGTAGAATAACACTGCAAGTTATTCTATTAATAACTCCAGGAAGGAGAAAATGTGTGCATGACCTCAGCTATTACCATTGCCTGTACTGCCCTGGCTAACCAGGAGGTCCTGAGTCTGTCAACATAACTTTTTCGTTACTACTACAACCATCGTTTGAGAAAGCCAACACATTAAGGCTATCCATAACCAAGGAATCTCACTCCTGCCCACTGGTGTCTTCTGTAGGCAGATCACAGCTGGAAGCCAGCAGAAAGGGCATCTGTCAGATGCAGCCTGTGGGGGTCAGCCCCCTTGCCCAAGACACAGCAGATGAAGGGTGAGGAGTGGAGCTGAGGACAAATAGCAGGTCCAGCACTATAACTAAATTCTCTTTGTGCTAATTGTATCCCTGAATTCCTGCACATTAAATGTGCATATGATGTGTCACCACTGTACATATTACCACTTCCAATTGACACTTGAGGAAACTAAGATTCCGGTTAAATAATTTGCCCAAGATTACAGAGGTAAGAAGTCCTGGAGGTCCTCTGATTCTGATATCTAATGCTTTTGCCACAACCCCTGATTCCTTTCATACGGATATATTGAAAAAGGACTAGGACATCTGAGGTTTTAAAAACGCTTTTATATACTCTTAGAACTCTACTAATCCAGGGGATTTTAAACGGAGTACTCAAGCTCTGAGGTCCACAGACTATTTCAAGGACAGAGTCAACAGGACCCCAAGATCCACCCTCCACTTCAAACCTTGTGGCAATCTAATCTGGTATGTCTCAGGATTCTAAGGAAAATTTTAAGAAAATGATTCTGCTTAAAGAATAAAATTGTGTTCTAGTTGATCTCTCCTAAATGAAATAGTTATGGTTCAGAGAGGGTCTAGTTAACAGCAGGCTTAAACCCAGACTTATACCCAGGTGTTCCCACTTGTTACTCAAGGCTCTTGCCAGTGAATCGTGCTTTATGCTTACTAACAGATAGTGAGGCAAGAGAAAGGGAGAAGCAACAGGGAAAGGCAGGAGAAAGATAGACATCAAGCAGAAAGATGGCAAAAGAAAAAAAAAAAGCAAACAGAGACCAAGCAGGAAGATGGCAAAAATGCCATTGCGTTTTTGCACTTGGGGCAAAAACAAAGGTAGCTGTCAGAAATCTGGCTGGTTCGTGGAAGGGCTAAGTGAAATCAAGAATAATCATCAAAAAGTGGAAGCAATCCAAATGTTTATCAGCCGATGAACAGATAACACATGTGGACTATCCACATGGTGGAATCCTGTTTAGTCATAGATACTGATCCATGCTACAACATGGGTGCCCCTCAAAAACATGCAGCTCTCAGGCCTGTAATCCCAGCACTTTGGGAGGCCAAGGCTGGTGAATCACAAGGTCAGGAAATCGAGACCATCCTGGCCAACATGGTGAAACCCCATCTCTGCTAAAAATACAAAAATTAGCCAGGTGTGGGGGCACGTGCCTGTAATCCCAGCTACTCGGGAGACTGAGGCAAGAGAATCGCTTGAACCAGGGAGGCGGAGGTTGCAGTAAGCTGAGCTCGCGCCACTGTACTCCAGCCTGGTGACAGAGCAAGACTCGGTCTCAAAAAAACAAAAAACAAAACACCATGATAGAAGTGAAAGAAGCCAGACACAAAAGACTACACATTGTTTGATTCCATTTATGTGGAATGTCCAAAATAGGCAAATTTGCAGAGACAGAAAATAGATTAGTGATTGCCAGGGGCTGAGAGTAAAAACAGAGAATGCCTGCAAAGAGACCTAAGGTTTCTTTTATGCATGATGGAAAATGTGCTAAAAACTAGATTGCAATAATGGGTGTACAGCTCTGTAAATTTACTAAAAATCATTAGATTGTACACTTAAAATGAGTTAATTTTATACCTCAATAAAACTAATTTTTTTTTTTTGAGACAGTTTCTCACCCTGTCACCCAGGCTGGAGTGCAGTGGCACGAACATGGCTCACTGTAGCCTCAAACTCACAGGTTCAAGCCATTCTCCCACCTCAGTCTCCCAAGTAGCTGGGACCGCAGATGTGTGCCACCACACCCAGCTGATTTTTTGTATTTTTTTGTGGAGATAAGATTTTACCAGGAGGCTGGTCTCAGACTCAAGGCACCCACCTGCCTCGGCATCCCAAAGTGTTGGGATTACAGGCGTGAGCCACTACACCAGGCCAAAATTAAATTTTTCTTAAAAAAAAATAAAATAAAACAAAGACGAACTCTAGCCTTTGGTCTTGATGGCACACAAAACTTGCACAATAAAATCTCATAAGAAAAAAAAATCTTGCAATGGCTGTTGAGGTGGGTGAGGTGTGGCCATTCTACCATTCCTGTGTCGAGTCACACAGGGCACCTGCCTTCACGCCCGATAATGGATCTGTCATGTGGTACAATTGTGCCCTGAGATTGCCCAACACTTTTGTGTCCTGGCTTTACAGACTATAAAAGCTACATAGATGCAGATTTGGGGTGAATACAGTATGAGAATAACAAAGTTATTGTTACATCGTATCTCTTGGCACCCCTCATTGTAACGATCTGCATACTAGTCTGTATTCCTTTCTAGACTGTAAGTTCCATGAGAGCAAGAACTATAACCATCTCATTCACTGTTTTTCTCTCCACCACAGAGCACAGGCCTGGTTCGTGGTCTGTTCTAAATAACCATTTGTTTAAGTAATGTATTATTTATTTTGTATTATTATTATTATTTTGAGGTAGGATCGTGCTCTGTTGCTCAGGCTGGAGTGCAGTGGTGTGATCATGGCTCACTGCAATCTCCTCCAACAGAGCACAAGCTATCCTCCTGCCTTAGCTTTCCAAGTAGCTGGGGTCAAAGGCATGCACCACCATGCCCAGCAAATGTTTACGTATTTTTTTTTTTTTTTGTAGAGATGAAGTCTTCCTATTTTGCCCAGGCTGGTCTTGAACTCCTGGGCTCAAGCAATCCTCTTGCCTTGGCCTTCCAAAGTGCTGGGATTACAGATGTGAGCCACTGAGCCATCCTAAGAATTTTTTAAATTATTGGGAACTCTCTAAAAAAAGTAGTGATGCAGATTCAATGATCATAAATTAATCTAACTACCGTGTATTTGGGAACACAAGCACACTCCTACCTGTCATTTTATTTAATCTTCACAGCATCTCTGTTAAGCAGATATTACAGGTAGATAGCTCAGAAAGCTGAAATGATTTAGTTCAAGGTGGTAGAGAAGGAATTCAAATTGAGGTTTCCTGATGCTAAGTCCCAGAGCAGTTTCATTTCACCTGAGTTTCACACAAGCAGAGATGGGCTCCTCAACTTTTGATAAGGTTGCAGTCCCCATAAACCCATCAAAAGCTGAACATATCATAAATCAAAAATGCATTTAATATACCTAGCCCACAGAACCTCATAGCTTAGCCTCACCCACAGTTGGGCTAAATCCTCTAACAAAAAGCTTATTTTATGAGAAAGCATTAATATTTCCTGTAATATATTGAATATTATACTGAAAGTAAGAAACAGAATGGTTGTATGGGTACTCAAAGTACAGTTAATATGATATTTTTTCAACTTGGTTCTAAAGCGATGATGCAACTTAAAATTTTTCAACATTGCCTTCACATCACTGTAAAGTCGGAAAATCTTAAGTAGAACCACGGCAAGTCAGGATCTGTGTGTATGTTCCTTTAGATTTCTCTGATGATTCGTATCAAACATACATAAAGGGACTATGACTGAAAAGTTCAATACTTTTTATCAGGAAATGACCATAACTGCTTAGTGATTTTTAAAAATTCGTTGATAAATAGAGTCAAAATGTGGAGTGGACCACAGAGGTCTCAGGGGAATAGCTATCAAATGAAGGATAGTTTTTATATGTCAGAAATCTGTTCTCCAACTCCTGAGCTCAAGTGATCGGTCCGCCTTGGCCTTCAAAAGTGCTAGGATTACAGGTGTGAGGCGGAGTTTGCAGTGAGCCAGGATCTCACATCTGCACCCCAGCCTGGGCCACACAGCCAGACCCTGTCTCAGGAAAAAAAAAAAAAAAAAAAAGGAATCTGTTCTAGGAAAAGATTGAACCAGGAATAACTGCCTATGAAGGCTTAAGCTTTGCTTGATACTCCTAAAATTTTATTAAATTCTCTTAAAGAAAGAAAATAAACTACACTGGATACTTTACTGAGCAACTTTTAATAAAAGTATATGATAAACCTAACAATGACCACAAACATGGATGAAGAGATGCAAGCTTTCAAGAGTGGTTGCAACTGCCTTGGACATTATCATTCCTTTTGATTATCCACCCTTGGTAAGTGGTCCTCACCATGCTGAGGAAACAAAAGCTTCCTTCTTCAGCTCTTCTCTATTCTTTCCTCCCACAGTTAGCTGCTTCCACACAGCCAGTGGCTGGAACGGTTCTATCATTCTCTCTTACTTTCCTCCCTTCCTTCTCCCTCCCTTGGTCTACTGAGTCCCACTAGAGCCTTAAATATGCTCATTTTTTAATCTTTGAGTAAGCTATTCAAGAATAATGAAACCTCATGTCTTTAGTCCCAGCACTTTTGGAGGCCAAGGAGGGTGGATCACCTGAGGTCAGGAGTTCGAGACCAGCCTAGCCAACATGGTGAAACCCCATCTCTACTAAAAATACAAACAAACAAACAAACAAAAAACCAACTAGCCAGGTGTGGTGGCATGTGCCTGTAATTTCAGCAACTCAGGAAGCTAAGGCAAGAGAATTGCTTGAACCCGGGAGGCAGAGGTTGCAGTGAGTTGAGATTAGGTCACTGCACTCCAGCCTGGGTGGCAGAGTGAGACTCTGTCTCAAAAATAATAATAATAATAGTAATGAAACCTTTTGATCTTATTGCTCTTACTGAAGATAGAAGAAGAAAAGTATAATCAACCTTGTATTCCTACAAAAGAGTGAGGCCCCAGGTGTCAGGTGCAGTGTTGGGCCATGTCAGTTTCCATCTCAGGTCGCCAGAGATCTGGGTCAAGGATTTGCTTCCTCCTGTGTTCTTTCTTACCAAAAGCATAGATGCTCAGGGTTGGAGAAAATTACAAACATGGTTGTGTAAAAACTCTCTCTATTTTTTCCTCTACTCTCATGCCACAACAATCATCAACACAGAAGACTTCTGTGACCAAATGTGTGGGGGTTTTCCCCCAACACCAAGCAGGGGACACCAGCTCGGTGTTCTCTAGTCCATTTCCAACACTACCTGGAGATGATATCAGATCCCATAGGTTGCAGGCTCAGTCCCCAAGACTGCCCCCCTCAGCACATACCAGTCACATGTCTGGGCCTCTGGAACTTCTGACCAACTGGTTTCAAGTTGGGGCTCCCACAACTCCCTTTTGGGTTGGATTAATTTGCTGAAGTGGCTTACAGAACTCAGGGAAACACATTTACCAGTTTATTATAAAGGATGTTGCGAAGGATACAGATGAAAACATGCATAGGGCAAGGAATAGGGGAAGGGACACAGAGCTTCCATGACCCCCCTGCCCGGGTGCCACCCTCCAGGAACCTCCATGTGTTCAGCTATCCAGAAGCTCACTGAACCCTCTTGGGTTTTTCGGGAAGCTTCGTGATGTGAGCATTCGTTCCCCCGGAGAACAGGGCAGGACCCTCTCAAGGGAGGGTCTTAGGACCCACAATCAGAAAGGTGGGTGAACATTAGAGTCCGGCCTTGGAGCAGGCGAAAGGAGGGCAGGAGACGGTCAGAGGCTGCCACTGCAGCCTCACATACCCAACATTATAAGAAAAGACTGCAACAAGGGCTATGGGGGTGGTGATGGTTAATATTGAGTGTCAACTTGAGTGGATTGAAGGATGCAAAGTATTGATCCTGGATGTGTCTGTGAGGGTATTGCCAAAGGAGATTAACATTTGAGTCAGTGGGCTGGGGAAGGCAGACCCACCCTTAATCTGGGTGGGCACAATCTAATCAGTTGCCAGCATGGCTAGACTATAAGCAGGCAGAAAAATGTGAAGAAAGACTGGCCTAGCCTCCCAGCCTACATCTTTTTCCTGTGCTGGATTCTTCCTGCTGTCGAACACTGGACTCCAAGTTCTTCAGTTTTGGAACTTGGACTGGCTCTCCTTGCTCCTCAGTCTGTAGACAGCCTATTGTGGGACCTTGTGATCGTGTGAGTTAATAGTTAATAAACTCTCCTGACTAATACAGGGGTTATGAACCAAGAACCATGGATGAAAACCAACATATATCATAACACCATAATGGTTCTGATCAATTTCAAAATATATTTCCAATATGATAATCCTCACATCCTATCCCTTCAATTCCAAAAAGATTCTGGGAAAAGTGTCCTCACACCAATCCACCTTGGACCTCAAAACATCTAGGCAAGCCTTGGAGATTATCCAAACTCAGATATATCACTTCATATTTTTACAACATAATTCATGTTTCTCTGGAGCTCTCAAGAATTTTACTTTCCCTTTTGCCATCAGCCTTATGTCACAGGGGCAAAAAGATGGGGGAAAAAAAGGTGACTTTTTCTGATTTGATTTTCTTCTTTCTTTCTTTTGATATTTCTAACAGCTTTATACTATGGCAGCCGATAAAGGATTAAAAACAAAACATCGAAAATGACCTGAGACCAACAAATGAAGAGCAAGAGTCAGAGGAAACCCAAAGCGACTCCATTTCCCTGATGCAAACTTCACCCTTCTCTGAATGGCCCCCTCCCACTTGTTTCCTGACCTCAGCACTAACTTTATGCAACAAAGGAGACTTCTGATTCTTTTACATCTGTTATTCCTGCCCTTCCCACACTAAATAGGGAATTGCAGAAATGATGGAGGGTGACTTCAGAGGGTAGATTATAAAAAGGTTCCATGGCTTCTGCCTTGCTCTCATGTCACTGCCTCTGGGGAAAACCAGCTGCCACGTTGTGAGGACGCTCAAGCAGTCCTAGGGTCAGGCCCTTGTGGGAAGTAACTGGGGCCTTTTGCCAACAACAAGCACTGCTTGCCAGGCATATGAATGAACCACCTTGGAGGCAGATCCTTTAGCCACAGTTGAGCCCTCAGAAGGCTGCAGCTCTGCCGGACACAGTGGCTCACACTTGTAATCCCAGCACTTTGGGAGGCTGAGGTGGGCAGATCACGAGGTCAGGAGTTCGAGACCAGCCTGGCCAACATGGTGAAACCCCGTCTCTACTAAAAATACAAAAATTAGCTGGGCATGGTGGTATGTACTTGTAGTCCCAGCTACTTGGGAGGCTGAGGCAGGAGAATTGCTTGAACCCAGGAGGCGGAGGTTGCCATGAGCTGAGATTGAACCACTGGACTCCAGGCTGGGTGACAGAGTGAGACTCCATCTCAAAAAAAAAAAAAAAAAAAAAAAAAAAAGGCTGCAGCTCTGACTGACATCTTGACTGCAACTTCAGCAGAGATCTTGAGCCAGAGTACCTAGAAAATCTGCTCCTGGACTTCTGACCCACAGAAAATA
Source organism: Piliocolobus tephrosceles (assembly GCF_002776525.5). Taxonomy (NCBI): domain Eukaryota; kingdom Metazoa; phylum Chordata; class Mammalia; order Primates; family Cercopithecidae; genus Piliocolobus; species Piliocolobus tephrosceles. Next base: position 103,844,698 of record NC_045439.1, on the reverse strand, counting down.
TTAATTTTTAATCCATTAAAGGTGAGAAAACTTATTATATAGCAATAAGCAATGAATCAAAAAGTAACCTGAATATGTGACTAATAATAAGACAGATTTGGTCAGAAAAGTAGCCAGATTCTAGTTGTTGAACTTGCTCCTAGTGTAGAGAGAGGAGAGATTGAGGTAAGAGGGGAGACCAGTATATTTGACATAATTATTTGTCTTTTAAAAGAACATAAATATGTTATTTAAATTTAGGTGCATATTATTGCTGTCTTTTCTCTCCTCCACTTTCTTTCATAAACAGGATCTGAGTAGGCTGATGTTACCAGGGCATGCACCTCCTTGGATTTAGAGCTACTGAGATCACTGGAGATGTTACCAGGGCATGCACCTCCTTGGATTTAGAGCTACTGAGATCACTGGAGAAGCACATGAGTATGAATGAAGGACAGAGTCATTTTCTTTCTTTTGATATAAAAAAGGACATTCTAGACCACGTGCGGTGGCTAACTCTTGTAATCCCAGCATTTTGAAAGGCCGAGGTGAGCAGATCATCTCAGGTCAGCAGTTTGAGACCAGCCTGGCCAACGTGGTAAAATCCCGTCTCTAAAAAAAAAAAAAAAATTAACCAGGCACGGTGGTGTGCACCTGTAGTCCCAGCTAGTTAAGAGACTGAGACAGAAGAATCGCTTGAACCTGGGAGGTGGAAGTTGCAGTGAGCCACTGCACTCCAGCCAGGGCAACAGAGCAACACTCCATCTCAAAAAAAAAAAAAAAAAAAAAAAAAGACATTCTAATTTCAGATTCTGCAATAGAATAACATCAGCTTTGTCTTCATAAGGAACTTAGTGTCTTTAAAATGTGCAAATAGTAACTAACAGTGGTGAGAAATGCTAACCTGTTGTGGGATCTTCCTGGATAAAATTATACACCCACATATACACACATATAGACATTAAAAGCCAAGAGGAAAAGTTAATTGCAGACAACATTTCAAAGATTAGTCTTGGGAATTATGATGTATTAGACAAATGGAAAGTGGGATTAAGAGTGAGAAGATTAAATATTTGAGAAGAGTTATCAAATTTTACTTGAGAAGGCCTTTCCAATTTTAGTGCACATAAAAATCACTTTTTTTTTTTTTTAGAGAGATTTGGGTTCCACTGTTTCCCAGAAGTTCGAGAATTTCTGGACTCAAGAAATCCTCCTGCCTTGGCCTCCCAAAGTGCTGGGATTATAGGTGTGAGCCACCACATGTGGCCCTGTTTGTTTTTTAATAGTTCAAAGTCTAATCATCTGTACAGTGGCAATCAGAGAAGGTCTTTTAAAACAATTTTATTATAAAATTATATGTTTGATAATTTTAAATAACAAATTTTAAAATAATGTTTCCATGGGTTTTGATGGAATAATATGCTCTTATTTTGAAATAGCATTTGACTTGCTAATTCTAAAACAAAATGAGAAATTTTTAAATCCAGTTTTGGAGGTAAATTAGCTAAATACACATTTTTATTAGGAAGAAGATGCAGGAGAGAACTATAAATATCCTGACTGTGTGGTGCACGGTTGGTAGAATCAGTCTTCCTACTGACTAGTAACATACACTTTGCAGATGCAAACCCTAAGGACATACTGGTACAGCATAACTTAACTGTTCTCAGCATGGACCATCAGTATTTCCAGTCATTTCCACAACTGACAGACTGACAATTGGATTTGTGCAGCACTGACCCAATTCAGTCACTCAGACAGTTAAAAAGCACAAACATGTCACAACACAGGCAAAAATAGGAAAATGACAGCAAGTGAAATAACAATCAAGAGAAAAGGAAGAACTCCAGGACTGAAGGGAATCATGGGGGACCCTAAGTCTGGCATCTTAATTCTATAGGTGGGAAATGGAGTCATGAACAGATAGAAGCTTGTCTTTGACTACACGTTGCCCTAGCTGGAACTCAGACCTCTCAGCAATTAGCCCAGTGGCCCAAGGATTACTGGGCTCAGCCTGGTAAAGTCAGCGCTAACCTGCCCCAAGCAGCCTCCGGGTGTCATCACTGTCTTGGAGGGTGCACCTGGTTGCTCTGCTGAAGGGTTGCTGTCTCGAGTAATTTTTTTTATTTTTAATTTATCTGTTGTTTTGTACTGAACTTACAGAAAAAGGTTGTTCTTTAAACCAATTTTTTTTTTTTTTTACTTTAAAACATCTTTTGAAACATTTAATTGGAAATTGACAAATTGTAATTGTATATATTTATAGGTTACAAAGTGATGTTACTATATATGTATACAATGTGGAATGATTAAATCAAACTAATTAACAGATCCATCACCTCACTCATCACTTTTTGTGGTGAGAACGTTTGAAATTTACTCTCTTAACAATTTTGGGCCAGGCATGGTGGCTCATGACTGTAATCCCAGCACCTTGGGAGGCTGAGGCGGGAGGATCGTTTGAGTCCAGGAACTCAAGACCAACCTGGGAAACATGGTGAGATCTGTCTCTACTAAAAGTAAAAAATTAGCTGGGCATGGTGGTACGTGCCTATAGGCCCAGCTACTTAAGAGGCTGAGGTGGGAGGATCACTTGAGCCCAAGAGGTCGTGGCTACAGTGAGCCTTGATCACACCACTGCACTCCAGCCTGGGTGACAGAGTGAGACCCTGTTTCAAAAACAAACAAAACAATTTTGAAATATATAATACACTATTATCATCTGTTGTTACCATGCTGTGCAATATATCTCAAAAAAAAAAAAAAAAAAGAAATGCTCTTTGTTGAATAACTTTCTATGATTATAACTTTTAAAATAAAACATCAAACAGGCCAGGCGCAGTGGCTCACGCCTGTATTCTCAGCTCTTTGGGAGGCCGAGGTGGGTGGATCACCTGAGGTCAGGAGTTTGAGATCAGCCTGACCAACATGGTGAAACCTCGTCTCTACTAAAAATACAAAATTAGCTGCGCGTGGTGGCACATGCCTGCAATCCCAGCTACTTGGGAGGTTGAGGCAGGAGAATCACTTGAACCCAGGAGGCAGAGGTTGAATTGAGCCGAGATTGCGCCACTGCACTCCAGCCTGGGCAGTAAGAGCAAAACTCTATCTCAAAATAAAACAAAACCAAAAACATTCTACACTGTAATGATAACGTGTTGGGGCTGGGTGCAGTGGCTCATGCTTATAATCCCAGCACTTTGGGAGGGCAGATCACTTGAGTTTAGGAGTTCAAGACAAGCCTGCCCAACATGGTGAAATCCCATCTCTACTAAAAAAAATCCACAGAAACAAATTTTAATTGGGTGTGGTGGTGCATGCCTGAAATCCCAGCTACTAGGGAGGTTGAGGCAAAAGAATCGCTTGAACCTGGGAAAAGGAGATTGGGGTGGGCTGAGATCGCGCTACTACCCTCCAACCTGGGCAACAGAGTGAGACCCTGTCTCAAAAATAAACATAACAATAATGTGTTAGCTGGGCGTGGTGGCACAGCCTGTAGTCTTAATTACTGGGGAGGCTGAGGCAAGAGATCACTTGAGGCCAGGTGTTCAAGGCTGCAGTGAGCTATGATAGTGCCTGTGAATAACCACTGCACTCCAGCCTGGGAAACATAGCAAGACTCTGTCTCTAAAAACAAACAAAAGGCCGGGCTTGGTGGCTCACACCTGTAATCCCAGCACTTTGGAAGGCTGAGGCGGGCGGATCACTTGAGGTCAGGAGATCGAGACCATCCTGGCTAACACGGTGAGACCCCATCTCCACTAAAAATACAAAAATTAGCCGGGCATGGTGTCAGGCACCTGTAGTGCCAGCTACTCGGGAGGCCGAGGCAGGAGAATGGCGTGAACCCAGGAGGCGGAGCTTGCAGTGAGCTGAGATTATGCCACTGTACTCCAGCCTGGGTGACAGAGCAAGACTCCATCTCAAAAAAAAAAAAAAAAAAAGCCCTTCTTTGTGTCCTACTTTAATCATTGATTGTATCATGAGTATTCCCAGAGAGGCAGGTTTAATGGCCCACTGTTTTCCAGGTTGGAACCCTGTTTATTTTGATCCTTTTGATATCTCTAGCCTTTAGCGCCATGCTGGTACACAGCAGAAACCCAATAAATATATATGTTGAATGAGTTAATTAGTAGAATATGTCATAGTTCAACTCATCCTTTATTGTGGCATATTGAGATTGATTCTACTTTTTTTTTTGAGGTAGAGCCTTGCTCTGTCGCCCAGGCTGGAGTGCAGTGATCGGATCTCAGCTCACTGCAAGCTCCGCCTCCCAGGTTCACGCCATTCTCCTGCCTCAGCCTCCCAAGTAGCTGGGACTACAGGCGCCCGCCACCTCGCCAGGCTAGTTTTTTGTATTTTTTTAGTAGAGACGGGGTTTCACCGTGTTAGCCAGGATGGTCTCGATCTCCTGACCTAGTGATCTGCCCATCTCGGCCTCCCAAAGTGCTGGGATTACAGGCTTGAGCCACTGCGTCCCGCCGATTCTACTTTTTTCACAATTATAAATACTGCTGCAGTGAACATTCTTTGATGAATATTTGCACCTACTCTTTATTATTGCCTTATGATAAATTCCTAGAAGTTGAATTACTAGATCAAAGGCTTTGGAAACATATTGGCAAATTGCCCTTCAGAAAAATGGTTCAATCCCCCCTCCTCCTGCCAACTTTCTTTCCCTTTAAAAAAAAAAAAGAACAATGAAGATATTTTTCTCTTGGGAACTGTAGTGCTGGAAAACATTTAAAAAGCACTCCACCCATTTTGATGGATTAAAAATAGCTTTTGAACACTTTATGTCTGTATTATATTAAATCATACCAGAAATTTATCTAGAGGTGAAAGGTTATTGAAGCCACTGCTAAATCACTTATATTCTTTGGACTTGTTCTGACTTATATACGTTTAATAAGGGAAAACAAACTTTTGCTTGAGAGACAGCAAGCAAACCCAGACTGGCTGTGATGGAACTACTGCTGAATGAATTGGCTAGGAGGCCAGGGGATACAGCAGGAAAAGCTGTAGCCTTGGAGAACTGCAGCAGCCGGAAGCAATGGGCTACATGCTCACATGCAGGACAATATGGGCAGATCTTCAAGCATACTGCAAGGTGGGGAGGAGGGGACAGACACATTTTTCAAACGTGTAAAAATTAAAATCATGCACATTAAACACATCAGAATGGTGCCTATATGGGAGGAAGGAAGTGATCCACTGGGATAAAATGTGAGAGGGACAGTGGACAGTCAGTGATGCTGCTAATGTGCCATAAACTAATGAGTCCAAGTAAGCTAGTCCACAAGAAGAAAGGCAGAAAAGAAGGAAGGCAGGGAAGAAAGCGGGGAAGGAAAGAAGGAAAGAAGGGAGGGAGGGAGGGAGGGAGCCAAAAAGGAAGGAAGGAAGAAAAATGGAGGAAAGAAGGGAAGCAAGGTGGGAGGGAAGGAGAGAGGAGGAAGGAAGGAAGGAAGGAGGGAGGGAAAAAGGAAGGAAGGAAAGGAAGAAGGAACGACAGAAGGAAGGAAGGAGGAAATATCGAAGAAGGAAGGGAAGGAGGGAGGGAGGGAGAGAGAAAGCAAGGAAGGACAGGGTGTGGCACCCTCTGAGCCCTGACTGGCACTAACTCCAGGTGCACTGCCCTGGATCCTTTACCTCTTCTGGGCCTTGGCTGCACCGTGATGGGGAGAGGCTAGATGATTTCTAAGGTCTCAGCCATATCATGCTGTGACTCAAAGCACAAGTAGGACATGAATGCTGTGGCCTAGACTCTTAAGTGTAAATGCAGGTGTAGTGTTTTTCCTGTATAAGCTGACAAATACAACAAGAAGAAAACATTGATTTTTTAAAATAAGCCATGTGCTTTATATAAGAAGTACTTTTCACATAGACTTCCATGATATTATAAGCAGATGTAAGTCGTTTATTAAATTTACAAACAGCGAAGTCCCATAATGATGGACCTCCCTAACTATTATTTGGCAGAATTCCAGCAGGAAATTTTCTGGTGTCGACGGTTCTTCTTTCCTCTTGGAACCACACAATATTAGACGATGTTTGAATTATTTAAATATGCCCAAGTCTGCAGTTCATTGTCTTATTTCAAAGGACTGTGCTTCTATAAATCATATCAAACGTCTGAGATACTGACCAAAAAATTGAGTGAAAAAAAAAAATCAGGCACAGATACTCCTGGCTATTGAAAGAAAGTATACAGCAGAAGGAAATTATACTGCATAATGAAAGTAAGTATCCACTGTTTGAAAGGTTTATGTTAACAGAAGAGGACATAATGCAGTTGGCTGGCTCTAAAGGTAAAGATATGCGTGAGCCTGGGCAACATGGTGAAACCCTGTCTCTACAAAAAATACAAAAATTAGCCAGGGCATGGTAGTGCATGCCTGTAGTCCCAGCCTCCGAAGGAGGCTGAGGTGGAAGGATCGCTTGAGCCCAGGAGGTGGAGGCTGCAGTGAGCCATGAGTGTGCCACTGCACTCCAACCTGGGTAAAAGAGCAAGACGCTATTAAAAAAAAAAGAAAGAAAGAAAAGAAAAAGAAAAAAAGATGTGTGTGTATCTGTGTGTTGATTTTGAATTAATCTAGTTTAAAATTGCATACCACTCTCATAAGAGTAACAACAAAGTCAATGTATCACAATATGTGAGGAGCCAGGGGTTGGCTAAAAGCAATTTTCCTCTTTATTATAGAAGGGAACAGCAAGCCCTCCTGAAACCTTGACACCACCTATGGTGATGGATCCCAGACCGTCACTGTGTGATCAGTTTCCTCCTGGTTTTCATCTGAAAGAGGAAGCAGTTTGAAAACCAGGGCTTTTCTCTAATTTTAGAAGAAAAAAAGACAGGCCAACTTTTCAATATTCTGTTGGTCTTCGACAAGTTATGTAGGACCCAGTCCCTCACCTCTAGCTGCTGCCAGGAATTAGATACACACATGGAAAGAGATGTGCAGGAACAAAAGACAGTGAGCCTTACCAGTGGAGAACATTTCCTCTGCTCTTGGCTTGGCTAATGGAGACTTGGACTCTGGGAGAAACGCTGTCAGTTTCAGCATATGTGGAGACAAAGACCAGGGCTTCTCCCAGCATGGGCTGCTCTCTCACCCTGTCACAGCCTCTGCTGATGTTGGTTCATTTCAGCCTACCTTGCACAGGAGGTGGGTGGATACATGGGAGAGACAGGAAGGTGGTGAGGCACAGAATTACTATCACCAAAAAACAGACTCCAAGACTCTGAGATTTGCATGCAGTGGGTTGACTAGGGAGTGCTTTCAGGAACACACTATTGAGGGAGTAAGGAAAGTGGGCTACATGAGGAAAAGGTTGGACTGTGATGCAGTCATGAAAAGACCTCGGTCCACCAGGCACGGTAGCTCACGCCTGTAATCCCAGCACTTTGGGAGTCTGAGGCAGGCGGATCACAAGGTCAGGAGTTGGAGACCAGCCTGGCCAATATGATGAAACCCCATCTCTACTAAAAATACAAAAATTAGCCGGGCATGGTGGCGGATGCCTGTAGTCTCAGCTACTCGGGAGGCTGAGGCAGGAGAATCGCTTGAACCTGGGAGGCGGAGGTTGCAGTGAACCCAGATCACACTACTGCACTCCAGCCTGGGCGATGGAGTGAGACTCCATGTCAAAAAACAAAACAAAACAAAACAAAGCAAAACACCTCTGCCCATTGCAAGGGAAGCTGTGATGGGAGAAGCTCTTTAGAGCTTTCCCTCGTGGTCTTTGTTGCCCACTGCCTACATGGGAGGAAGGAAGTGGTGCCCTGTATTTGAACGCCAGTCACATGGTCACTGGATGCTGGCCATCACCTCCCTTCACCTCGCATCCCACATGCTTGGAAGGGCTGGACAGGGACTCAGATAAATGCCATCAGCCGCCAACACCCCAGTGGCTGGGGAGGAGTGCCTCAGCGAAAGCATCACAGCGTCCACTACACAATATGAAATACATTTCAGCTGCTCCAGGAAAGAAGCCCAGAGCACCAGCTACAGCACAAAGCAGTACATTGTAAGTGTCATATGAATGATGTCAATTACACATTTTATAGATATGCAGAGAAATAACGGAAAGTTAGAAGTGGAATTATTAATGATTAGACTCAACCTATTCCTTATTTATTTATTTATTTGTTTGTTTGTTTATTTAGAGATGGAGCCTCTGCTGCCCAGGCGGGAGTGCAGTGGCGTGATCTCGGCTCACTGCAACCTCCGCCTCCGGGGTTCAAGCGATTCTCCCACCTCAGCTACCTGAGTAAATGGGATAATAGGTGTGCATCACTACATCGGCTAATTTTTGTATTTTTAGTAGAGACAGGGTTTCACCATGTTGGCCAGGCTGGTCTCAAACTCCTAATCTCAAGTGATCCGCCTGCCTCCGTCTCCCAAAGTGCTGGGATTACAGGCGTGAGCCACCGTGCCCAACCACAACCTGTTCATTTTGCAAATAAAATTACTCTGATGTTAAAAGTGAAGGGACATGTCCAAGGTCACATATCTACTGTGGAGCCACCAGTAGAACCCAGTTTTCCTGATTCCCGCTTCAATTTTCATTTTCCTCTTTAGTAAACTGCCCCCATAGGGAGTGATTACTTTTGACAGGACTGATCTGCATAATCTTGAACAGAATCCGATAAAGTAGAAAACAGAAACCCCAAAATAGTCCTCAATTGCAGAATTAAATTCAAGCCAGTATCTTTGGTCTTAGTCTTAAAAATGGGCAAAGTCAAGATAAAGGAGTAGAAAGATCCCCCTTACAAATAATTCCATGTTTCATCACTTGTCTATTTGTGGGGATGTGGGAGGCTGCCATCTCTTCTGAAGGAATGGGCAGCTCTAGCCATGCTCATTTTGTGGAAATGAGAAATGGTTTCTTAGGGTGTTCCCCTGAAAAAAAAAAAACACCAAAGAATATATAGGCAAGAAACCACCAGAGTCAACACCAGGCCACACTGTTGGCATCTAGAGTTGTCTGGTAAAGCATAGCTGTAGTCTTAGGTGTGCTCACCTCCTTCCAAATGACAGTGTGTTTTCTATTTACCTGATTCTATTAGCATCATGAGGTTTCCTCAAATGTGGTCTCTGGATCAGCTGCGTCATGATCCAGAAAAGATTTTTAAAGGAAAAGATTTAGTAAATCCACATCTCTTGGAGCAGGGCCTAGGCATTTGAATGAGCAGTCTCTTGAATCTAGTCTGTTTCTAGAGAAATGTCCAATGCTTAGAAAGCCTCCTTCTCTCCAGCCTTTCAGTCCCATGGTGGTTCTCTGTGTGGCCTTACCTGCAATCTGGGAATATTCATTTCCCTGCAGATTTCACCCTCAGAGAGGATTGTTTCCAACTTTTTAACATTCTATAAAGGGAATAATTCTATAATTAATTTCAGATTGGGTGAGAATGTTTCTTCTTGCAGATATGGATGAGCTCTATTATGCAAATGGGGAAAATTTCCCCATGGATCATATTTGGAATATTGTTTAACTGTGGACCCCCCCCCGCAACAATATGACAGTGACAATATCAGTGACAATATGACATATTGACAAAGTGACACTATCAGCTGCTTCTGAATGGAGCTAGACTTTTAACAACTTAAATAACAAACCAAGCTTTTGAAACTAAAGGTTTTTTTAATCTTCATTTGAATGGAATTTAGAGGGATTTGGCGCCTTCTTAGCTGCCTTCTTGTGATCATGTATTTTCATGAACTTTATTATAAACATTCTAATTCAATGAGTTCTAAGATCTCACGGACCTTTCAGGGAAAGAAGGTGCCTGCCACCAAGTATATTCCTTCACATGCTAATGCTCAATTAGAACATCCTGGAAGGGTGCGGTGGCTCACACCTGTAATCCCAGCACTTTGGGAGGCTGAGGTGGGCAGATCACCTGAGGTCAGGAGTTCAAGATCAACCTGGCCAATATGATGAAACCCCATGGCTACTAAAAATACGAAAATCAGCCGGGTGTGATGGCAGGCGCCAGTAATCCCAGCTACTTGGGAGGCTGAGGCAGGAGAATTGCTTGAATCTGGGAGGCGGAGGTTGCAGTGAGCCGAGACAGTGCCACTGCACTCCAACCTGGGTGACAGGTTAAGATTCCGTCTCAAAAAAAAAAAAAAAAAAAAAAAAGAACATCCCTATTTTGCAGCCCCTAATGAATCTTCAATTCAGAGAATAGGAATAAGTAGGTGAAACCATTTGTTAAAAGGCAGATGGGAACTTTACAATAGCGGGATCCAGCTGGCATCTCCTGAACATATTGATCAATCTCAGCTTCATTGAAAAATTGACAAACTGACATTCTGTGCCCCCTGATATGATGTAGTATGGAACACACAGCACCAGCTATGAAGTATGGTTGCCTAAAAATCAAACCTGAACTGAACTAAGCTGATAGAACCAATGTCAAGTTTACAATAGGAGGTTAGTGGGCCAAGTTAAACAACTTCACAAGGAAGCAACACATAGATCTGGAATATGGAACATTCCATGGGACAGTTAAGGAGTTTTCTTCTAGTTAATGCCATAGAAAAGGTAAGGATGGGCTACTCTAGATGTCAAGATTAAAAGATAGTTGAGAAAAACAAGAAACTAATCTACTGTTTGGTGTTTTAAAGACAATTAGGGAAATCTGTGAATATAAACTGGGTGTGATCACAATATAGATAATATTAAGGAATTATTACCAATTTTAGTAGGTATGATAATGGCATTGTGCTTATCTAAGAAAATGTCCATATGTTGTAGAGAATGGAGTATATTTAGTGAGCAGGGGTGAAATCACATGGTGTCTGAGATTAGCTTTAAAATACGTACACACAAAGGATAGATGAACCAAGTAGCACTATCTTGAGATTGTTGAAGTTGAGTGACGGGGTATATCGGATTCGTTACATAATTCTCTTTACTTTTGTTACATATTTGAAAATTTTCATAAAACATATTAAAAATAAAACCTACCAGGCCGGGAGTGGTGCCTCACGTCTGTAATTCCAGCACTTTGGGAGGCCGAGGCAGGTGAATCACCTGAGGTCAGGAGTTTGAGACCAGCCTGGCCAACATGGTGAAACTCCGTCTCTACTAAAACTACAAAAAATTAGCTGGGCTTGGTGGCATGTGCCTGTAATCCCAGCTACTTGGGAGGCTGAGGCATGAGAACGGCTTGAACCCAGGAGGCGGAGGTTGCAGTGAGCAGAGATCGTGCCACTGCACTCCAGCCAGGGCAACAGAGTGAGACTCTGTCTCAAAAAATAAAAGTTAAAAAAAATAGTTTTTTGGCCGGGCGCAGTGGCTCACGCCTGTAATCCCAGCACTTAGGGAGGCCGAGGCGGGTGGATCACGACGTGGTCAGGAGATCGGGAGTGTCCTGGCTAACATGGTAAAACCCCGTCTCTACTAAAAATACAAAAAATTAGCCAGGCGTGGTGGCGGGCGCCTGTAGTCCCAGCTACTTGGGAGGCTGAGGCAGGAGAATGGCGTGAACCTGGGAGGCGGAGCTTGCGGTGAGCTGAGATTGCACCACTGCACTCCAGCCTGGGCAATACAGCGAGGCTCCGTCTCAAAAAAAAAAAAAAAAAGTTTTCTATTTATTTCTAATTTTTAATTTTAGTTTTTAATTTTTTTGTGAAGTTATGGATTATATTGAATATATTTTAGTTTGAGGTAGAAAAAAATTAAGCTAATTGAGTTGGTGCTGGAGGTTTTTATTTTTTTATTGTTGTTGTTTTGTTTTCATCTTATTTTAGACTGCACTGGGTAAACGTTCAAATAATGTTAAGAACTCATGCATTGCAAATCACCTGAATGGATATTTTCTTCTTTTTCCTTCTCTCCTCAGCTGCCCTCCAACTTACGTTTTACATGGCTCTGTAGCACGCCAGTTTTACAGTCTTTGTAAAGGTGATTCTGACTAACGCTGAAAATTCCGAGTTTGTAAAAATAAATATACGTGAAACATCAAAAGTCTGCAAATCTCAATGGAATCACCTTTTGAGGCAAATTTGTAAAAAATCAAAACTTCCTGAGCTCTAGAAGATGGATCTGGCAGGAAATAAAAGTACATTCAAAATGGTGAGACAAATAATATATGAACCATTTCATCAGAGCTCCTGCTACGTAGTTAATCTTCAAAGTTCCAGGCTATTCTAGACTGCTCTGGGCAACAGAAGACAGGACAAGGACCATATCTGTTGCTCTGTGCCTAGGACTGGTCTTACCAAAAAACGTTTCCTTTTGATGTTTTCTAAACTCTTGGAGCTTGTAACTCTGAGGGAAGTGATAAGATGAAAGAAGACTTTTAAAGACCTTTTATCAACAGAATCAATTTGAATATCTGGTGTGGCCTCTCTAATCTTAAAAGGGAAGGCAGAGACTATTTTATTCAGTAGATGTCTGCCACAGCTGGGAGGGAGAGTGTCTTGCTCATAGTAAGTCCTGGCATCAACTCAGTAAATATTTGTTAAATTGATTTAAAGAAATAGGCAAGTAAGAATTGTGCTGGACATATTTATTTTGTCTTCGATGTAAACCCATAGTCCCCGCTTACCTCCCTGAAATTACACTAAACATATCTAAGTAACTTCGGCTTAAATTTTCTATATTTCAGTTGATCACTTTTAATTAAATAATGAAAAACAATGATTTAGACATGATCTAATCATCTTTTTTTTTTTTAAGAACAAATCCATTCCATTTGAGGAAGATCTAGAATAATATTTCCTACATGACAATACATACATTATTTTAAAATTAAAATTGGTCTAATCCCTAAACAAAATGTTTTATTTTTTTAAGAGTTCTGTGGCACCTATAAATAAATAAAAAATCTCCAGAGCCCCAAAGACCAATCTTAGTTAACACAGTTAAGTGAAAGGCGGGGGGCGCAACAGTCTGTGATAACAGATTTTTAAAACACTTTTTTAGTTTAAAAGTCTTTCTACTGTATCTTGATATTATGGAACAATTTCATGAAAACATATTTATACCTAACCTTAAAAAAAACGCAAGTGACCAGAGACTTAAATGACACATATTTAATAAAGCAATCTTGATGATACACAATAAAATATTTTAAAAAGATTTTTAATCACACTAAAACTACAAACACATCTTAAATCAGCAAGCAAGCAGCCAAAAGAAAAAACATCCTGCTTCCCATACTCTATATTAATCATTTGATTTGGATTAAGGATGAATTCAACTTAGGAAAATAATTATTGGTATTATATTCTTCTAGACAGTATATTGCTTCAGAGACATTTAAAGAACCTTTGTAGTATGTTTTATATGCTGCAAAAGAAAAATTAATCTCAAGCGTGTTCTGCATTGAGTACAATGATAACCATTTGCTAAATCTATCGGAGCAATTTCCTCTTTTCTTTCTCTTTTTTCTTTTTTTGAGATGGAGTCTCGCTTTGTCGCCCAGGCTGGAGTATAGTAGCATGATCTTGCTCACAGCAACTTCCACCTCCTCGGTTTAAGTGATTCTCCTGCCTCAGCCTCCCAAGTAGCTGGGATTACAGGGGTGTGCCACCGCACCCAGCTAATTTTTGCATTTTTAAAAAATAGAGGCGGGGTTTCACTATGTTGGTCAGACTGGTCTTGAACTCTGGACCTCAGGTGATTCGCCTACCTTGGCCTCCCAAAGTGCTGGGACTGCACGTGTAAGCCACTGCACCCAGACTCTTTTTTTCTCAAAAAAAAAAAAAAAAAAAAAAGAGGTAAGGTCTTGTTATGCTGACCAGGCTGGTCTTGAACTCCTGGCCTCATGCGATCCTCCCATCTTGGCCTCTCAAAGTGCTAGGATTGCAAGCATGAGCCACCATGCCCAGCCCAATTTCCTTTCTTAAATAGGACATTTAAATCTGTATCTGTCATGTTATTCTGAATAGTTAGGGATGAAATTAGGTCCTATGCTTTGAGATAAATAAAAAACTAAAATAAATATATTAATTTTTGCAAAATGTCGAATATTTGCTTTTCAAATAAATTAAAAGTAGCTTATGAACTATATGCTGTACTACAACTCAGATAATATTTCCTCCTATAATTTTTGGTTAATATACTCTCCTAAAACTTATAATCAGAAAAGAGGTAGAGAGATTTCTACAAACCTAAAGATATCAAATTACAATAGAAGCCTAAGTATCTTCTTTTCATCTCTGGTTCTGAATGATGGACAATTATTAGAAAATGTGGTTCCTACTTTCCTGGCTCTCGGGAAAGGATACAAACATTTTTGAAAGGATAGGAAATCATGAACTGTTGGTGTATTGTATCAAGGGAGCCCTTTAAAATATTTTAATATGGCACAAAATAAGCTCTTATAAATAAAGTAGAACAAAATATTTGGTGGAATTTCTTTTATTTTTTCCACATGGACACAGTTGACCCCAGATACCTACAAGTGCTGACAGGAATTCAGGAGGTTAAGGCTCAGTGCAACGGGAGGAGAGGGGCAATCTCTCAGCATCCAGCTCTTTAGCACCAAGCAAGGTCTAATTTGGTAATCACAAATCTAACTTGTGAAGAAAATGTTTTTTTGTTCCAGATATATTTATTACAAGTGATTTGGAAGCTATCTTTTTGACTTAACTCCCCAAATGTTCCACTCTTTATTCACCCACTGTATTTATTTTGTTACTTAAGATCTGCTTGGCAGAAGTAAGAGGCTGTAAAGGCTTGAGAAATTGCTTAGATGGACTGTTTTATCTCCCATCCTGTTTTCCTCTGCTGGGTAGAGACAAAGCCCCAAAATGTAATCTTGTTAAAAAAAGTTAGATTTTGTTTTTGTTTTTGTTTTTTGCTGATCTACAATGAACTATGATCACTGTGAATAAAGACAGAGACTACTAGTAGCTAACTCTAAATTTAGAAATAACTCTTTTTAGGTTTAGGGAAGCATCTCAATTTCAGAAAAGTTAGTAAAGGTTACTGGTAAAATTGCTTTTACTTCTACTGGGGAAATTTTTGAAAAATATAATGTAGGACATAGAATAGTTAGTTGATTTCTCTAAAAAAAAACAGTAAATGATTTTGGAGCCCTAAGAGTGGTTAGAAAAACAAGGAGCTGTAAAATTAAGAAGTGTCCAAATCCAACTGGTTTGAAGCTAGAACTAAAGCTGAGTTGTAAGGTTGATGTTCTTTCTCACTGGGAGAAAGAATTTAATTGACCTTGGAAAGCCACAAAATAGTGCTATTTGGATTATTAATGCACAAATATTCAGATACCTGCACCTCACCTTCTGAATGCCTTAGGATTTAGCTGGGACTTTGAAAAGTAACTGAACCAAACCAAGGCTATAAATCTACAGGATCTCAACACCCTAGAATTATGCTGACATTCTAATAGGAGAGATAACTTTTCAAATATCTCAGCAACTAGTAAAATAGGTACTGAACAAACAGGCTATTTTCATAAAGCAGATTTTTATTGAGTACCTATTAAATATTATGTGCCAGGCTCCTTCAGGCACAGAGATACAGATAAGGTTCTTGCTCTCACGGAATACAGCTTCTAATACTGAATGGCATCCTGTTGATGGGTAGTGGAAAAGTGTGGGAATACTTTCAGGAGGATGCATTAAGTAATGGAACATCTTGAAATCCAGGTGTCAGAAAGATTTTGAGATGCTTAATAGGAAGCTATTGGGCCCTACGAACGGAGGACTAAGTGGAAGGGGAAAATCACTTTAGTTGCAACCATTTTTTCCTCTCCTAGATGAGCCTCTTATGTAAACCTGGCATTTGGACCATAAAAATATGGTTATTCTTTGTTAGTAAACCAGGGAACAATTTAGGTGGCATTAATTTAGTGAGCTTATTACCAGGTTTGTACAGAAATTAATAAACATGTACTTTTTAATCATCCCCTGAGGTGGCTTGCTGCCACCACTAGTTATTCTTTCAGACTGGTGAATGTTTAAAAAGGCGTGGTGAACAAAAATACTTTACCTGTGCAATTAAAAATTGTGCCCTGCAATTTTTAGGACTTTCTCAAGTTGCCAAGTAATTGGTTCTCTCACTGTGCATTGATAATGCATACTTTGTTAGCTTTACAGTTTATTTTCTGCAATAAGTTACAAAGTTGTACCCTAAGGTTATCTTTGCTGTTATGATACAATCCGGTTCATCGGCCTGGATAAGGACAGGGTATTGTTCTCACAGAGTGTTCAGCCTTATCCAATGTCCCAATGGACTTATTCAAAATAATTTCAATTTACAAAATCAATTCACTCTCTGGTTTATGGTGACAGCAGTTTCTTTCTCTGAGAAACACTAAAAAGTTGCCAGCAGTTTCATTTGAGAAACTGAAGAGATTTGCTGCCTATTTCCTGGTCATTCTGTATTGGGATGGAAATAATGTCGTCTTTCATTTTTGAGACAGGGTCCCACTCTGTCATCCAGGCCAGAGTGCTGTGGTACAGTCACCGCTCACTGCAGCCCCCGAGCTCCTGGGCTTAAGTGATCCCCCCACCATTCTCCCCAGTAGCTGGGACTACAGGCATGCACCCCCACAGCCGGCTAATTTAAATTTTGTGTGTGTGTGTGGAGATAGGGTCTCGCTCTATTGCCCAGGCCGATCTTAAACTCCTTGGGCTTGAGATCTTCCTGCTTTGGCCTCCCAAAGTGCTAGGAGTAAAGGGGTCATGGCTAATTCTTTTCTTTTCTTTTTTTTTTGAATTACTAATGTGTCCCTTACAGATCAATAAAAAAGTAGAATTACTCACAATTCCACCAATTACTGAGAAATTTATTGGTGTTTCTTTATCCAGTCGTTTCTGCCTTTCTCTAGAAATCACAGTTTTTAAAATTGGGCCCATATGGTACATAGTGTTTTGTCTCCTTACCCCCTTGAATAACCTTGACATTGTTCCACGGTATTTACAGTATTTACTAATAATGACTGTAAATGTAAGAGGTATGTAACTGACTTTATTCAGGGCATGGCAAGTAGGAGGAGTGAATTATTTTCTTCTTGTCAATAGAGCACACCCCTTCCGCCACTCATCCCTATAGTCGTTCTCTAAATTCCTAAGTGACCCCTGACTAGCAAGGTTTCAGGATCCTTGTACTGAAAGGAGCAGGCTCGCCTGGGGTCACGGCCCTCCGCTTCGCAGCAAGACCCCACCGCCCGGCACGGCCCTCCAGTCAGCCACACCTCGCTTCCCCCAGGACCTGAACAGTGGTCCCGAGAGGGCACTCTGCGGACCTAGGGGCCCCAGCCGACAAGACGCTGTGTCCTCCAGTCATCCCCTTTACACAGCAGAGCCCCAGTTCTGGGAAGCCGGGGGTCACCCCGAGCCTCCCTTCCACGTGACAGCTCGGCCTGTGCATCGCCTTCCCTCACGGACCCTTTCAGCATCAGCCCACGCGGGGAGAGACCCAGGAGGAGCGCCCGAGCCTGGGTGGCGGCCCACCCCCGGTGCAGCGCGGCGCAGCGGCCGGACCGGAGCCGCGCCGTCCCCGAATGATGACGCGCTTCCTGCCCTCCCAGCGCTCGCGGGCAGTGCGCTCGCGCTCGCCCTCGGCTCTTGTTCCGCGCCCGGAGCCAGCGGCGGCGGCAGCGGCTGAGGCGGCTGCGGGAGCGGAGTGGTCGCCCAGCGCGGGGGGACGCGGGCTGCACTCCCGGGCAGGCGCTCTGCAATGAGACAGTAAATGCATCCCCCGGTAAGGCGCACGGCTCACTCGGGTTTTCCTCTTCCTCCAGCTGCATGCACGTTGCATGAATTTCTCGTATCTTTTCCCTCCCCTCTCCAGAAGGAAAATGTGGGTGGTTTTTTTTTCCTCCCTTTTGCTTCTCGTGAGTGATGCCAATGCAGGAAAAACCCTTAAAGCTCCCAGATTTGATGATCTAGGAGGGCTTCTTGCAGGAAAATAAAAATAAAATGATATTAATGCACCTGTCTATTGCACATGTATGTTTCACTGCACTGGACCCGGGCGCAGCGGTTTGCAAACAGCCTCGCAGCCGGCGCCAGAGAGCGGATTCCTGGCCGTGTGGGCAGCCGATCCCCTCCGGGGCTCTCGCTGGGTTTCCGGTAACTGGGCTTTGAAAAGCGGCCCCGCCTGCATAGAGTGTCCCCTCGACCCCGGCCGGGCCCCCGCGCCAGGAGAGTTGGCGCGGGCGGAGCGGCTTCATTCCAGCACTGGCCGCCGGGACTCCAGCGCCACTTTGCAAACAAGTCTCCCGCCGAGGCTCTGGGCTAAGACAACCCGCCAGTGCGGAGTTCCTTCTCCAGTGCCGGACACTCAGACCTGCCGATCCCACGACTGCCCTTTACTTGGCAGTCTCGCCGCGGGCGAACTGCTGGCCGCTGAGCGACGGGGGCAGTGCCGGGCCGAGAGCAGGGACAGGCTTTGCATCCAGTGCCGCCGGCCTCACACAGACTCAGAGGCTCCCTCTCCTTCCTCGGTCCCACGAGCTGAAATTTTGCACCCATTGGAAGCTGGAGGGACCTGGAGACGAGTATTTCGGGATCTCTGATGGGACCAAGGAACGACTTTCCAGGGCGCCATATTTTCAGTGGGTTTTAGCTGCGGAGGGGAGGGGGCGAGCCGTTTCTGGGCCCCGGGGAGAGGGCCGCGCCCCCGTCGGAGAGGCCTGAGCGGTTGTGGCTGGGAAAGTTTGCGCGCCGAGGCAGGCGCGGAGGCGGCCGCGCAAGGCGCTCACAGCTGCTGTCCCCGCAAGGGCGCGCGGACTACAGCGCGTCGCCAAGCCAGCCGGCGGGGCTTGGGGCCGAGAGCCGTCGTCACGGACAGCGTGCTCGACTTGCCGCCTTCCCCTGTCCCGCCTGGACCCGGCCTTGGGGCTCGGAGTCTCAGGAAACACGCCCCTCTTCCCCACAGCTATCGCTGCCGGGCGCTCAGCCGGAGCCGTGCGCTTGGCGGCATCCCGGGGCTGGGCGCTGAGTGCAGAGCGTTCTCCCTGCGCCCGGGCTCACCTGGGTACTCCGAGGGGCGCGGGAGCTCACTCCCTGGGGGAGAGGAGGCGCCTTGGTTCGTGGATCGGGATCAGGGCCTTGCCTGTGGTCGCCCTGAGGCCGCCGACCAGCCTGAGCTTCCAGTCGCCTCCTTGACTTTGGCGGCGACAGCAGTAGCGCCCGCGGCTGCATGTTCTGCTCTCGCAGCTCGTGGAGGCGAGGTAAGGAGGGCGTTTCCAGAAGTTGGGGCTTCAGGTGACGCGTGGGGAAACTTGGATTCTTGCTGTCCGTGAAGGGCTGAGACAACCTGGGCCAGAATTCCTGTGTCTCATAGTGAAAACTTCTGGTCTTTCCAGAAGAGGAGAGAGGAATGAACTTAAGTGTTGGTGTTGTTGGGTAGGGATGATGTCCTGGAGAAGTGGACCCCAAAATACACGTAAATTGCCCTGGTACTGTAAGTACCACTTACTATTCCTTCTAATAGTACCTGCGTGTGTTGAGTTGTGGCATTGTCAGCTTGCATGCTGACCTCCCTTCTCCAGAGCTTGGAGGCGGCGACCTCTCTGGAGGGAGGGGGAAGCGGGAGTGGGGAATCTTTACTTTTGAAATAGACTGTGACCTCTGCTTTGTGAAGGGGCAGGGCACGGGCGTGTTTGCTGACCTACACGCAGCCAACTGCAGGAACGTGTTCTCCTTGGCGTGTTACCGAAATGATGTCATAGTATTAAGGCCTTGTCCGCACTTCGGGTCTTCATCATTGAGGAGGCTAGAAGGGACCACAGAAACCTCTGGGGTTGGGGGTTAAGTGAGCAGAGGGAGGGGAGAGGCTCTCCTGTGGGAGATGTGCCTGGAGATGTTTGGTGTTAGGCAGCTCTTTCCCTGATTCATTTCGAAGCGCCTGCAAAAATGTCTCCGATATGAATGTCAGCCAAGATTTTATCTACCTTGATTGCTTATTTGGGACCTTTATGCAGAATCAGAGGATGGTGGTGGGTGTGACAAGTGGCCTTCAGAGAAAAGGGATGCCTACACGAATGATTTTTTTTTCCATTGAGCACTAGAATAGTGGAAAACACCCAGAGCCCAAGATACATTTTTCCAAAATTAGCATAGCTAATTTAGAAGAGAAATCAGTTGCAGACAGCCTCCATCCGTTTTAACTTTCCAGTCTTAGAGGGAGTACCTTAATCACAGAAACAGGTCTCTTCAGATTGGTGAAGCCACTGGTTTCTTTCTGCCTTTGTACCCATTCAAGTTATCAGGGAGTTTCCAAAGAGTATTAGAGGGTCTCTCTTTTTGGCATTGACGTGGAGCTTCTTCCTCCAAAGAGAAAGCGAACTTTTAACAACGTGACCCTGTTGAATGAGTTACTAGGGATATTCTTACAGGCATAGGCTATATATGTGTTTTGAACTTACCTACTGCTGACTCATTCAGGTTTTTCCAAACACTGTTCCCTACAGTATTTTTAAGTGAAGTTAGGGTTTAGGAGGAGGTGGGTATATCACTTTCTAGTCAGTATCTTTCTTTTTTGTCTCAAAACTAATCTGATTTCCCCTCCTTCACCCCTCACTCCCAGAACATCATTGGTTCTCAAGAGTCGTAAAGGACGATTACAGGTGGTGAACAATATACATTTTTACCAACTATTCTCAGAAAAAAAAATCTATGCATCTAAATATGTTTTTATGCATTTTAGCATTATGCTTTATAACTACATATATGCCACATATATTTTATACATGTTAAACCTTACATAATAAAAAAGAGAATCTTTATTGCGAACCCTCCAATCTTTATTCCCAACTTTACTTACTTTAAACTACTACCTTAATACTTATCCATTTCTTTATGCCTCTCTCAACGAATTGTTATGAATTGTGTTTTGTTGCCGCTTGCCTGATTCCTTTTTTTTTTTTTTTTGAGATAGTCTTGCTTTGTCACCTCAGCCTTCCAAGTAGCTGGGATTACAGGCACGCACCACCAAGCCCAGCTAATTTTTGTATTTTTAGTAGAGACACGGTTTCACCACGTTGGCCAAGCTGGTCTGAAACTCCTGACCTCAGGTGATCCACCCGCCTTGGCCTCTCAGAGTGCTGGGATTACAGGCATGAGACACCGCGCCCAGCCAACCTGATTCGTATTGTCATAACTTCATAACTTGTCCGAAGTTCTTGCATTTTTTTTTTTCCTTTTAGGATTTTGTAACTTAAAAAGGTTAGAAAACGAGTATGTGTTTTGGAAAGTTGCCTGTCTGTTTACCAGTCTGTGAGGTGGTGGTGTGGTGTGTGTGGCATGTCCAGACTCTTGAGACAGTGTCTACAACTTGTGATCTGTGACATTATTGCTCCAGAACTTTTGAGTCATCATGTTTTCTTGGTGATTTTGAGTGGTGGTTGGCCAGTACAGGAAGTACTCAAAAAGAGTGAAATAATTCAGTTATTTTTATTAGGTACAAAAATTTTAAAGACAAGAAGGAAAACATAATAAGCAGGCCTGGAATTACAGCTTAACATACCCACTGGTGCCTTTTTAATTACAGTAGTTTCCCCAGAACTTTTTAATCGTATTACTTTTATATCTAATAGGGAGACTAGTTAAAACAGAAGCCACACATAACTATTACAAATAATAGGGATAAATGGTGGGTATGACCAGATGTTTTGCCTAAAGTTCAAAGAGTTAGGGAATCTGAACTCTGTCAAGTTTCCCCTGCAGGGCTCACATCCCCTCCTCAATAAGCTGGAGAAAGGCAAGGAAGTCAGGGTGAAGGAGGGGGAGATAACGTGCTTAAGGTAGACCTCTCTTTTGCACTGACCACCCTGACAATCTGTGGCTCAGGGGCAGGTGCCATTTGAATGACAGCTGGTGGACAAGGCTGGGTACAGAATGCTTTAGTCGTGAGAATCTTTATGTGTCGCCCAGAGCTATGAATTAGGACTGGGCTCATTTGCCACCCATTTCACAGTGGAGTTTCAAAGACAGTGCCAAGACCATGGTTTTGTTTTCCTCTT
Source organism: Piliocolobus tephrosceles (assembly GCF_002776525.5). Lineage (NCBI taxonomy): Eukaryota > Metazoa > Chordata > Mammalia > Primates > Cercopithecidae > Piliocolobus > Piliocolobus tephrosceles. Next base: position 103,822,767 of record NC_045439.1, on the reverse strand, counting down.
AACCAACAATTTAATTTCAGTCAAACTGATGCTGTTCTGAAAATGTAGAACAAGGAATGAACATTTGTATTTTCTTTTTACTCTTTTAGCTGCAATTTTTACAAACATAATTCCCTACGTCTGTTATTTACTCATTCAGTGAATGTTTTTGAGGGTTTACCATGCAGTTTATGCTAAGAAGATATCCCCTGCCCTTACAATGCCCACACATTGTATTCCGAGGAGGTGATACACTTTTGTACTTTGCGTATCTAGTAGCCAGGGTGAGGGTGGGGTAGAGGGTGGGGAGATGAGAATGTGATGAAATAGTAACTGAAGTACGACATTATAGAAAGATGAGAAAAGTATGTGACCAGGCAATTCCCAGAAGAAGAGATGCAAATTATTGCATCTCTTCTCAACTTCCCTAGTGGACAGAGAAATACAAATTTAAAAACAGGTATTATTTCCTGTCCATACAATTGATACATCTTTTAAAAGGTTGGTAATACTGGCTGTTTGGGGTTGGGGTGGTGGGAATTCTCAGACCATTGATACAAGTGTGAATTGTTACAATCTTTGGGAAAAGCAGATGGTTTCTGTGAAAGTTTGGAGCACACATGCCATGTGACCCAGCAGTCCCACATTTGCAACCTTGTTTTACCTTAAGAGAAACATTGGCCTGTTTGTAAGGGTGTTTGTTGTAGGATTTTTTGCAGTAAATAAACTAGAAGCAACAAATGTTCATTAGTAAAATGAATAAAATAAGATACATACATAGTATGGATTATTTTGTGAGGGTTGTGCATGACATTTTAAAAATAATATGTAAAATAAAAGCTAGTTGCAGAGTATCGTATGTTGCATGCATGACAGTATTTCTGATTTTATTTAAATTTTTTTTTTCTTTTTTTTTTTTTTTAGATGGAGTCTCACTTGGTAGCACAGACTGGAGTGCAGTGGCTCCATCTAGGCTCACTGCAACCTCTGTCTCCTGGGTTCAAGCGATTCTCCTGCCTAGGCGTCCCGAGTAGCTGAGATTACAGGCACCCACCACCACACCTGGCTAATTTTTGTATTTTTAGTAGAGACGGGTTTCACCATGTTGGCCAGGTTGGTCTCGAACTCCTGACCTCAAGTGATCCACCTGCCTCGGCTTCCCAAAGTGCTGTGATTACAGCATGAGCCACTGCGCCTGGCCGTATTTCTGATTAAAAAAATAAGCCGTATGTGTATGACCTTGGAGAAAGATGTGTAAGGACACCCAAAACTTAACATTGTTTACGATTAGCAGTGAGGAGGGAGAGGTAATTAACTTTCTCCATATACACTTGGTTGGTTGACTTGTTCAAACACACAGGCTTTTCTATATGAAAACAAGTTTAAAAATGTTTGATTAATGGATAAGAAACTCACCAGCAACCATTTAGAAAAAAAGGCTGGGAAATATCACGCTTACTTTCTCTGATGCCTCCTATTGCAATCTCTTATCTCTTTGGAAATTTTCAATTAATTTTTTTTTTTTTTTTTGAGACGGAGTCCTGCTCTGTCACCCAGGCTGTAGTGCAGTGGCTGCGATCTCAGCTCACTGCAAGCTCCGCCTCCCGGGTTCACGCCATTCTCCTGCCTCAACCTCCAAGTAGTTGGGACTACAGGCGTGCACCACCACGCTTGGCTAATTTTTTGTATTTTTAGTAGAGATGGGGTTTCATCATGTTAGCCAGGATGGTCTCGATCTTTTGACCTCGTGATCCGCCCGCCTAGGCCTCCTAAAGTGCTGGGATTACAGGCGTGAGCCACCGCGCCCGGCACAATTAATTATTTTCTAAAATCCTTTGATTTCTCAACTTCTAGTAGAGTATACTTTCAGTGTAAAGGATAGCTTCCGAAAAAACTGTTTCCCTCTGCCCCAGGAGGTGGTGAAAGTAAGAGCTCAGGAAAGCTCTTAGAAGCACTCTCCTTTATCTTGACTTTCTCTGATCCCATTCTGAGGGAAGACCAATAGTGGCCCCTGCAGGGAGAGCTTCTGGCCAATTGAGAAGCCTTTCTTTTTTTTATTTTTAGACAGGGTCTAGCTGGAGTGCAGTGGCATGAACTTGGCTCACTGCAATCTCCATCTTCTGGGTTCAAGCGATTCTCATGCCTCAGCCTCCCGAGTAGCTGGGATTACAGGCATGCGCCACCACTCCCAGCTAATTTTTGTATGTTTAGTAGAGATGGGGTTTTACCATGTTGGCCACGCTGGTCTGGAACTCCTGGGCTCAGGCAGTCTACCTGCCTCAGCCTCCCAAAGTATTGGAATTACAGACGTGAGCCATGGTGCCTGGCCTGAGAAGCCTTTCTAGATAGCAGCAGCATCTTCTCAAACTTGGTTTTCCTAATTGAGGCCCAGAGAGGGCTGGGTTGGGATTTGAATCCAGATCTCTTTCCATACGATCCCTGGCATAGCTGGCTGTTCCACCTCTACCATTTTCAACGCAGCCTCCTAATACGATTTTTGATATCTTGATAGAAATGATGAGTTTTTGCCAGTTGCAGCTAAAGCCAACCTTTCAAAAGCATTTCACATTTTATTTTTATTTTTTATCTGAATAATATTTTTAGAGACAGGGTCTCTCTGATGCCCAGGCTGGAGTGCAGTTGTACAATCACACCTCACTACAGCCTCAAACTCCCGGGCTCAAGTGATCCTCCTGCCTCAGCCTCCTGTGAAGCTGGGGCTACAGGAACTTGCCACCATACCTGGCTAATTTGTATTTTATATTTTTTTTGTAGAGACCAGGTCTCACTATGTTGCCTAGAGTAGTCTCAAACTCCTAACGTCAAGCGATCCTCCCACCTTGACACCTCCCAAAGCACTGGTGTGAGCCACCACACTCTGTGAGCCACCACACTCTGCTCTACATTGAAAAAAGTACAGACTGTGTGACTCTGTGAATCCTGACGGGGGATCCAGAATCTCAATCCACTGGAAGCCAGGGCTGTGCTGCATAATTTGGAAACTGTGCTTGAGATTACATCAGTGGTTCCCAAACTAAAATGCTTGGGAATCACCTACAGGGCTTGTTAAACTCCCAGATTATTGGGCCTGAGTTTCAGATTCGATGGGTCCTTGGTGGGGTTTGATTTGCATTTTTAACAAGTTTGCAGAAGTGACTTATCCTGCGGGTCAGCCAGAGAAGGCTGGGCTGGTGTTTGAACCCAGGGCTCTTTCCATTCGATCCCTGGCTTAGCTGGCTGTTATGCTTCTACTATTTTCAACCCAGACTGTTTATGTGATTTTTGTAATCTTGATAGAACTGATGAGTTCTATGGAGAACCACTGGTTTAGAGGAACTAGCTACCTCTCTTCCATGGGTGTTATGTTCTTTTCCAACCAGCCGTGTTATGGATGGGATATGGTTTGGCTGTGTACCCATGCAAAATCTCATCTTGAATTGTAGTTGCCACAATCGCCATGTGTCATGGCAGGGACGTGGTGGGAGGTAATTGAACCATGGAGGTGGTTATACCCATGCTGTTCTCATGATAGTGAGTGAGAGCTCATGAGACTTGATGGTTTCATAAGGGCCTTTTCCCCCTTTGCTTGGCACTTCTCTCTCCTGCCATCATGTGAAGAAGGACGTGTTTGCTTTCCCTTCTGCCATGTCTGTAAGTTTCCTGAGGCCCCCAGCCCCAGCCTCCTGGTCCCAGCCATGCTGAACTGTGACTCAGTTAAACCTATTTCCTTTATAAATTACCCAGTCTCGGGTATGGGTAATGAGTAAATTGGTACCGCAGAGAGTGGGTTGCTGCTATAAAGATACCTAAAAATGTGAAAGTGACATTGGAACAGTTTGGAGGGCTCAGAGGAAGACAGGAAGATGTGGGAAAGTTTGGAACTTCCCAGAGACTTGTTGAATGGTTTTGACCAAAATGCTGATGGTGATATGGACAATAAATTCCAGGCTGAGGTGGTTTCAGATGGAGATGAGGAACTTCTTGGGAACTGGAACCAAGGTGACTCTTGCTATGCTTTAGCAAAGAGACTGGTGTGCAGAAGACAAGAATTGAGATTTGGGAACCTCTGCTTAGATTTCAGAGGATGTACAGAAATGCCTGGATGTGCCACTGCACTCCAGTCTGAGTGACAGAGTGAGACTTCGTCTCAAAAGGAAAAAAAAATGCCTGGATGTCCAGGGAGACGTTTGCTGCAGGGGTGGAGCCCTCATGGAGAACCTCTGCTAGGGTAGTGCAGAAGGAAAATGTGGGGCCGGAACCCCCACACAGAGTCCCCATTGGGGCACTGCCTAGTGGACCTGTGAGAAGAGGGCCACCATCCTCCGGAACCCAGAATGCTAGATCCACAAACAGCTTGCACCACATACCTGGAAAAGCTGCAGACACTCAACTCCAGCCTGTGAAGCAGCTGAGAGGGAGGGTGTACTCTGCAGAGCCACAGGGGTGGAGCTGTCCAAGGTCATAGGAACCCACCTCTTACATCAATGTAATGTAGATGTGAGACATGGAGTCAAAGGAGAGCATTTTGGAACTTTAAGGTTAAATTACTGCCCTGTTGGATTTTGGACTTGCATGGGGCCTGTAGTCCCTTTATTTTGGCCAATTTCTCCCATTTGGAATGAGCGTATTTAGGTAATTCCTGTATTCCCTTTGTATCTAGGAAGTACCTAACTTGCTTTTGATTTTACAGGCTAATAGGTGGAAGGGAATTGCCTTGTCTCAGATTAAACTTTGGACCTGGACTTTTGGGTTCATGCTGGAATGAACTAAGACTTAGGGGGACTGTTGGAAAGGCATGATTGTGTTTTGAAATGTGAGGACATGAGATGTAGGAGGTGGCAGGGGTGGAATGATATGGTTTGGCTGTGTCCCCATGCAAAAATCTCATCTTGTAGTTCCCATAATCCTCATACCAGTGGGAGGTAATTGAATCATGAGGGTGGTTACCCCCATGCTGTTCTTACACTAGTGAGTGAGATCTCACGAGACCTGATGGTTTTATGAGGGGCTTGTCCCCCTTTGCTTGGCACTTCTCTTTCCTGATGCCATGTGAAGAAGGACATGTTTGCTTCCCCTTCTGCCCTTATTGTAAGTTTCTTTAGACCTCCCCAGCCATGCTGAACTGTGACTCAATTAAACCTGTTTCCTTTATAAATTACCCAGTCTTGGTATGTCATTATAGCAATGTGAGAATGGACTAATACAGGTGAAAGTTAGCATCTCAGTCAAGGGACATTTAATGCAATTCTGCCAATTTCCCCCAGCTGGGAAAAATTAATATTTGAGTTATATTACTTAATTCTTGTCTGAATTTGTTGTAGATATTTGGGGATTTAATGATGTTTTATAGATATTTGTATGTTTATCAGCAGTGAAAGTGAGAATTCGTGGGTATCATTCTAAATAGTCTATAGAGAGTTCTCTTGGGAAAGAGGATATTCTGATTCCTGCTTTTTCCCATCATACATGCATATTCAAGATTTGATGTTATTGATTTCTTTTAATAAAAAGTTGGCTACATGTGAAGGGTATTGAGAATAATATGGTGACCAGATGATAAATATGGCATAAATTGTGTCATAATCTGATCATTCATGCATTTTTTGGAGGAAATTAAGTACAGTAGCCATTAATTTCAACAAATGTTTATTGCAGTGTCAGCAAAGTGGTTATGTTTCCAGTTTTTTTTTTTCTTTTTTTTTTTTTTTGAGGTAGAGTCTCACTTTGTCGCCCAGGCCGGAGTGCAGTGATGCAATCTTGGCTCACTGCAGCCTGTGCCTCCTGGGTTCAAGCGATTGTCCTGTCTTAGCTACCCAAGTAGTTGGGATTACAGCCATGTACCACCATGGTTGGCTAATTTTTGTATTTTTAGCAGAGACAGGGTTTCACCATGTTGCCCAGGCCTTCCTCGGCCTCCCAAAGGGGTTATGTTTCTAATGATGCTTATCAGTGACACATAAGTGTTTGGCTGTCCTCTGGGACCCTCGCTTGTCTGGATGTCCTTGAGAGATTTGGATGACTCAAAGCTCAAGCAGAGTATTCCCTAAAAGGCTTTCCTTCTCACTGATCTCCTAGTTCTAAAATTTTTTAGCAGCTGAACAGTTTATTCTGTTTTCAGCCACTTAGTTTTAATTTGTTTTGTTTATTTTTAGAGACAGGGTCTCGTTCTGTCACCCAGGCTGGAGTGCCAGCCACTTAGTTTTAGAGCCTTGAATGTTTTTCTAGTGATTTCCTATGTCAGCGCTAGGCAAAGCAAAATTGGTAGTGATAGTGGAGTGCAGGAAATAAAGAGACCTGGAAGGGAAATTGTCATGAAGGAGGTCATGTTTAAGTGGGGCTTTGCAGGATGGGTTTCTTCTGCAGTGTTCCTGGACCTGGCTGCACGTTGGAATCACCTGGAGATTCTGTGTAGTTGGTTTGGGATGGGGCCTGGGCATTGGTGGGTAAGTTCTCCAGGTGATTCTAATGTGCGGCCACAGTAGAGGACCACTCATCTACAGTCCTCTGGGTTGCCTTGCCTCATTCTTGGGAGATTTTAGCATCCGGCCCATAGTCCCTCCTCCCATCAACATTTTTGGTGACTTGAACATCTGTATAGGTTGTCCACCCAATTCCCAACCTCTCAGTCCCTTGACCAACTCTCCTTCAGTTATCTTTTCCTCTACCCTGCTTCAGCCATCGCTCACATGGTTATCTCTAGACCACTGATTCTCAGTGATTTTTACAAGGAGGATATTTGGCAATGTCTACAGACTTTTTTTGGCACAACTTTGGAGGAAGAAGAGATGCTGTTGACGTTCTAGTGAGGCTGCTGAACACCCTGCAATGCACAGGACAGCCCCACACAACAAAGAATTATGCCATCCAAAACGTCAGTAGTCCCAGGGTCAAGAACTCTTGCTCTAGTGTCTTTGAAGTTTTTTTTTAACCCTAAGCCATAGGAGAAATATATCTTATGTGATGACCCAATGCAAACCCACAGAAGTTTCACAAAACAGTATTTACTCTTACTGGGTATAATGCACTTTCATACTTTTTATTGTTTCATTAAAACAATAAGATGCTGATCCTGACCCACTCAATTGATTTCACCACCTGCTAAACTTGCACCCCATCATTTGAAAAATATGGTCGTAGACCTTATCATTACTGATAACTGCACCTCCAGTAAAATCTTGACAAACTCACCAGTCTGACCCTCCCCTTTTCTCTTTTGTCTTATTGCCTCTAGTACTTGGTTCCACCTAGCTTTCACCTACAAGGGTTTCTGACCTGGTGGCCCTTTCTTTTTCATTGTCCATCATCCCTTTCTTGTCCTCCTTACCCAGCTCAGGTTCTTGCATATACCCTCAACTCCCTTGACCCTTCCTTCCCTGCTTTGTCTTACTGTCCTGGGAAAGAAAACCCCATCCTTGGTTAAGCCCACCTTCTGCTCACTCTCCTTCAGCTCCAGGCTGATGATCCTGGCTGGAGTAAACACATATCCCTTTGCATTGTCTTGCCTTTAATTTATGGCCACAAACCTCAAGGGGACTCTTGACACTTTCAGGTCCACTATGTTTCTAGACCCACTTCTCAGCTGATGAACTGGCTTATTTCACCAAGAGAAGAAGCAATTAGTAGCTACTTTCTTTTTCTTTCTTTTTTTTTTTTTTGAGATGGAGTCTCGCTCTGTCGCCCAGGCTGGAGTGCAGTGGCCAGATCTCAGCTCACTGCAAGCTCCGCCTCCCGGGTTTACACCATTCTCCTGCCTCAGCCTCCTGAGTAGCTGGGACTACAGGCGCCCACCACCTCGCCTGGCTAGTTTTTTGTATTTTTTAGTAGAGACGTGGTTTTACCGTGTTCGCCAGGATGGTCTCGATCTCCTGACCTCGTGATCCGCCCGTCTTGGCCTCCCAAAGTGCTAGGATTACAGGCTTGAGCCACTGCACCCGGCGGAAGCTACTTTCATCATCTTCGTGTACTAAACTTACTAACCTACCAGCACCTGTAACCATGTGTGAATGAGATCCTGTCCTCTCTTGGCTTTTATACATGCAGCTATCTCCTTTCCCTTTGGCATCATCAGTTTCCCACTCTGATGGATAGTCCCCATCAGAAGCATGCAATAGCACCTGTCATCTAAAGGAAAAAAACAGCAGGCCGGGCACGGTCCCTCACACTGAATCCCAGCACTTTGGTAGGCTAAGGTGGGCGAATCATGAAATCAGGAGTTCGAGACCAGCCTGACCACAACATGGTGAAACCCAGTCTCTACTAAAAATACAAAAATTAGCTGGGCGTGCTGTCGTGCGCCTGTAGTCCTAGCTACTCAGGAGGCTGAGACAGGAGAATCGCTTGAACCCGGGAGGCGGAGGTTGCAGTGAGCTGAGATTGTGCGACAAAAAATAGCAACAAAAAAAGAAAAAAAACAGCAGAAACAAAACACCTTGACCCTGTGTCCTAGTCTGCTGTTCTTCCATTCCTCTCCACGCCCTTCATGGTAAAAATATTTGAAAGAACTGTCACACTCGCTGACACCATTTCCTGCTCTCATTCTTTCTTGAACTCACCCCAGTCTGGCTTTTTGCCAATTTTTGTTTTTTGTTTTGCCATGTTGTCCAGGCCAGTTTCAAACTCCTGGGTTCAAGTGATCCGCCTGCCTTGGCCTCCCAACGTGTTGGAATTACACACATGGCCACTGTGCCCCTACCAGAACCACACTTATGAAGGTGGCGGCAGTATCCATGTGTTGCAATCCAGTGGCGAACTCTTTAGTTGTCATCTTCTACAGCCTCTCCCTAGCATTTGTCCAGGTCATTGCTTTCTCTCTGGAACCCTTCCACTGGCTTCCATGTCACAACGTGGTTCTCCTACCCCCTGGCTTCTCCAGCTCCAGCCTTCTTGCTGGATGTTTCTTCTGGCTTAAAGTTGGGGGCGCTCTCTCACCTTTCTCTTCATTAGGAGTCTGCTCCAGGATCACCTCTTATGAGGTCACACTGGCATCCCCTGGCTCCTATTCTCAAGCTTCTTCCTTATTTTCCTATCATTATTCCCTGATATTACATACAGGACTCATTTATTGTCTATGTCACTGCATGTAGAATATAAGCTGCAGAAGAGAAATAATCTCTGCCACTGTATCCCCAAGTGCCTACAAGAATGCCTGGCACATGATAGGCACTTGGCAAAAACTTCTTAGTGAACGATTGATGAAGGAAACTTGCTGGTTAGAAGTTAGCCTTGGATGAGGGAATAGAAGTCTTTTCCAGACTTGAGCTAAGGTAGAGCATAATGTTGAAGTGGAAAAGCAGTGTCTCATAGTGCAGTAGTTGTAGGTCATGTGTTGAGAGTTGGGGGTTCAAGTATTGAATGAAGGAAGCACATCCTTGTTAAACACTTGTTGAGTGATATAAGGCACCTGCAGAGGACAGCTGGATGGAGACAAATGGTTGCAGTTCTCATCTTTATCTCTGAAGGGGGGCACTTAAGCAGTCTACTTGGCAACTTTTGTCGCTGGGTTGAAGACGATAAATGGACTTGTCTGAAGTGTTTATCATTGACCTTAATGTTCTGGCGACTTGTTTTGGTGAATCACTGATCCCCAGAGTCCACTTCATCACAGGGGGAGGTGTCTCCTTCTTCTCCTAAGCATTTGAACTCACTGGGGAGTTCAGTGGATCCTCTCTGTGCTGCTTTCAGACACCCAGGTTAAAAAGAGCCCCAAAGCATCCTCATCCTGTGTTTAAATTAAACCTCCTCTTTTTTCATTTGCATTGCTTCAATACAGTCCATTTAATTACTTGGCACGCGCACCTCGGTCCTAGTTTCATGGAGGTGAGGCTATTTCCCAAGTTTAGCCCGAGGTCATGCATGGCGGATCTTCCAAGGGGGGTGTGGATTATTCCCGGGTTTGGGAGATTACATGGAGACTACTTTAAGAAGCTTAATTTTCTCCTTGAAGGGCTCTCCACTGGACTCAACACCTGTCACTCCTAGGCTCTCCTTGATGGGGTTCAAGGAGCTTGCCCTATGGGTAAGACATCAGACCAGGGCAGCCTGAGGCACAGCCACAAAGCAGTTAGGTTTAGTACACCCAAGAAGACAGGACGGATGTCTGTGTGGGACATCTCAGCAACTCGAGGGAAGTTTTCTTTTATTCTCAGTATTTGTTTTAAAGAAAGGTTGGTCAGAATGGTTGTAGGTGGGTGTCTCCCTTTGACAGGGAAAGAACTGAGGCTCAGAAGGGTGTGACGCTTTACAAAGCTGGCACTAGAACCGTGCTACCTCCTTTTCTTGGCATGTGCTGTTGGAACCTGTCTGTAATTCAGGGTTGCAGTTCTCAGCCCTGGGTACGCATCAGAATCTCTAGGGAAGCTTATTAAAACTGCTAGTTCCTAACCCCCACCGGACTCGCTGAACTGAATCGGGAGCCCTAGGAAGGATCGTAGGAGGGTTGCCTGTAGAGGGGGTCAAGGCAGCCAGGGGACTGGGGACAGGCACCATGCAGGGCAGACGCCTGCTGGCCGTGCACACGGGACAGACTTGACTGAGACATGACAGCCATCTCCATCCCGACTGGGTTGCAGTTTGTTCCTCACTCCTGCACTGCTTCTGGTTTCTAAGACAGACCCTGTAGAGCTCCATTTAAAATGCATATAGAAAGGGCTTTTTATTTTCTTTGGGGAAATTTAATTTTCTGGCATTTTCCCAGTGTGTTTTGTCCTACTTAGGTGAGAATGAAGGCTGCGTTTAGTGTGAGGAAATCACCTCCCTGCGGGCTTTTGTGAATCTTCTTGATTAGGGTCCCTAGGTGAGGCTGAGATTGGCTCTGGGGTGGGGTTTGGGTTTAACCAGCTCTTGGAGAAGCTGGTGGGGAACCAGAAACTGGCCTGAGTGCTCCTGGGACAGAAGGAGCAGAAGGGTACAAGCTGGCTGTGCAGGGATGGATTTTAACAGTAATAAAGGATGGTAAATTGTTGGCTGGTTTTTGCTGGTGAAGTTGTCGCATGTTTGAGTCCCGTGATCTTGTGATAGTTGCTATAGGCTGGACACGGCCCAGTAGAGCCTGCAGCAAGGCCTTGTCCCACTGAGCTGGCTCTTTGATGAATCTCAGAAGATGTTTAGATGGAGCTTTATGAACGTGCCTGGTGAAGGGCCTAGAGCAAGCCCTGGGGAATCGGAGAAGCATCAGGTGGCCGTATCCCTAACCACAGGGACAGGAGAAGGGCATTTTTCTCTTGAATTGGAAGCTGACGGATTGTATTAGTTTTCTAGAGCTGCTGTAACAAAGTACCACAGACTAGGTGACTGGGATCATAGGAAGTTATTGTGTCAGTTCTGGAAGCTAGAAGTCTAAGAGCAAGGGTTTATTCCTTCTGAGGACTGTGAGGAGGAGCCTGTTCCATGCCTCTCTGCGTTTCTTATAGAAGGGGATCTTCTCCATGTCTCTTCATTGTCATCCCTCTGATGCAGGGCAGATGAGCCCCAAAGTGGGGCTTAGTCCATGAGGATTCTTGGCTTTGCCCAGGAAAGAATTCAAGGGCCAGCTAGAGGTAGAGGAAAACAGCTTTGTTGAAGCAGCAGTGTGACAGCTCTGTGCCTGCTCCTGCAGAGTGGCACTACCTCACAGGCAGTGTGCTGACAGTAGCGGCTCAGGGCCGTTTTGCAGTCATATTTATACCCACTTTTAATAAAATGCAGATTAAGGAGTGACTTATGCAGAAATTTCTAGGGAAGGGGTAGTAACTTTTGGGTCTTTGGATCATTGCATGGAAATGGATGGTAACTCCCAGGTGTTGCCATGGCAATGGTAAATCGACATGGCATATTGGTGGGCATGTCCAACTGAAAGTTGCTTTCACCCCCGCTGTGTCTTTGCTAGTCCTCAGTCCGACCTGTAAGCCCTGCCTCTGGCCTCACCTCTATCCTGTTGTGTCTGTTTCTGTGTTCAAATTTCCCCTTTTTACAAGGACAACAGTCCTATTGGATTAGGGACACCCTAATGATCTCATTTCAACTTGATTCTCTCTGTAAAGACTCTATCTCCAAGTAAGGTCCCATTCTGAGGTTCCAGAGTATTGGACTTTAACGTATTTTGGGGGATGGCGGGGCACAATTCATCCTGTAACACAAATTGTCAGACTGACTTCTGTCTCAGAATCTGCATCTGACATGGAAAGCTTGTCAGTGAAGGTACCTTTACAGGCCAAGGGACCCTAATTGTGGAATTCCCTGAAGTAAAGTCAACAAAGCCTGCAGGTGCAGAATTCCACAGTTCCCTTAATTGTGGAATTCTGCACCTGGTGATTTTGTTGGTTTTACCTTTTATTGAGGCCTTGCACATTGATTACCATCATAATCCTGTGAGGTATTTATTATCACTACTTTGAGGACGCTAAGGTGTAGCAAGGTTTATATACTAAATAGTAGATAGGTTTGACTGAAGCTCAGATCTCTTCAGTATCATAGGTTTCTCCCATAATACCAGCGAGTCGCAAACCTTGGTATGCATAAGAATCTCCTAGGCAGGATACTTATTTTCATTATAGATACAGATTTGGGAGGTCCTATGGAATATCTGAGAATCAGAAGCTCAGGTTGCAACCACAGAATACATATTTTTATTGTTTCCCCTGGATATTTCAGTGCATTCAAAGATAGGAGAACAAATGTACTCTATCATGGACATAATTTAGAGGGGAAAACCACCATCATCACCAAGTTTTCATTTAATTTTTGTTAGCTGGCTTGCATCGGAATCCCTAGGAGATGTCATGGAAAGGTACTTACTGGGCTAGATGCAATAATGGCTCATGCCTGTACTCCCAACACTTTGGGAGGCCGAGGTAGGTGGATCACTTGAGGTCAGGAGTTCGAGACCAGCCTGGCTAACATGGAGAAACCCCATCTCTACTAAAATACAAAAATTTAGCTGGTGTTGTGGCGGGCGCCTGTAATCCCAGCTACTTCAGAGGCCGAGGCATGAGAATCACTTGAACCCGGGAGGCAGAGGTTGCGGTGAGCTGAGATCACACCACAATACTCCAGCCTGGACAACAGAGTAAGAGAGTGAAACTCTGTCTCAAAAAAAAAAAAAAAAAAAAAAAAAAAAAAAAAAAGACAGGTGCTCACTGGAGTTGGGGGCATTTCAAACCTTAGAGGCCAAGGGGATTGTCTTCTTGTACAGTACCCCTGCCACCATACTTGTGAGCAGGGTCTGAGCTCTTTGGCTGTCCACACCATGCTAATTGTCCCTCAGTTAGTGGAAAATAAATCTGGCTTGAACCTTCTGCGCTACACAGATGTACCTTGTACCACAGTGGGGTGGTGGGTGGGAGATAAACTGAGAGGGTGTGGCCATACTATAAGTCACTGCATGCCTTATCAAAGCAAAAATAAAACCAGCAAGAGGACAAGGCAAGAAAAAAATTGTGATTATTAAGTCTTTATTGTTATTGTTATAAAATGTGTTTGTATTAACTAAAATGTGTTTGAGCATGCACAGTGCAGAAGAAACACCTGGATAAATTTTTTAAAACATGGATGCCTGGGCCCCAGCCCCAGAGATTTTCTTTCAGCAAGTCTAAGATGGGCCCTCAAAATTCTGAGCTGCTGGTCAGCGGACCACACTTAGAGCAAGCAGCCCAATATTAATGCTATGTTGTCACTGTGTCGTTCAGCTTTTGAGATTACAATGACCATCTCTCTGAATAATGAAACTATTTATAAGCTTTGGCCACCAGCCTGTAGATTCTAACCCATATTCAGGACCAGTATCCAAATTATTTCACCTTCTTAGCTTTATTGTAGTGATTATATAGTAAAGTACATGGTCTCTTAGCTAGGGTTGTGTTTCTTAGAGTGCAGTCTTTGGATCACCACCATCAGAATTACCTGTGATTAAGGTTAAGTATTGTAACTGCCCAGTCCCTGGAGATTTTAATTTGGTAGTCCAGATTAATTGTATGGCCCAAGAACTTGTGGTTTTCTTTTCTTCTTCTTCTTTTAATTTGTAGAGACTAGGTCATGCTTTGTTGCCCAGGCTGTTCTTGAACTCCTGAGCTCAAACAATCCTCCTGCCTCGGCCTCCCAAAGTGCTGGGATTACAGGAGAGAGCCACCATGCCTGGCCCTTATTTTTACTTATTTATTTATTTATTTTTGAGACAGGGTCTCACTCTGTCTCCCAGGCTGGAATGCAGTGGTGTGATCTCTGCTCACTGTAACTTCTGCCCTCCAGGTTCAAGCGATTCTCCTGCTTCAGCCTCCTAAGTAGCTGGGACCACAGATGGCGCCACCATGACTGACTGACTGGGATTTTTTTTGTACAGCCTGGCCATGTTGCTCATGGCCGGTCTGTAACTCCTGAGCTCAAGCCTTCCACCTGCCTCAGCTTCCCAAAGTGCTGGGATTATAGGCGTGAGCCACTGCACCTTGTAGTTTTTATAATCAAAATATCCTTAGGTATACTGAAGTTTAAATGTCACTGAACTAGGGTTTGGAAATCAGTTCTGCTTTTTACCAGAAGCCAGTCACACAGTAGGGTTATAAATACTGTTAGATTGTTTATATTGGCATTTGTTTCCATTTTCGGGCTGCTACAGGGTCTCATTCTGCAACAGAGATGTAATCTTAAGAGACTGTTAGCTTTCTATTTGAGTAACCACCCCCCTTCTCATTTTCATAAAGGCTCATGCAATTCATTTTAAGATAGCCTTTTAAAAAGTTACGCTCATTGTCGAAGTAAATTCCTTTGGAGCATTAGTAGTATGTGAAATATATTTTAGATTTTTGGAGTTAATTCAAGGAGGCTTTGTGATTTTAAACTGCACAGGTAGTTAGGAATGATGATGGTTGAAGTATATGTATATTCTTGGACTCTTGTGTGCATATTTCAAAAATTGGTAACTGCTTTCATATGGGAGGGGGAGGGTTGGGAGGAGATACTTTATTAATAGAAGAGATTCAGTTGTCTTGACCAGTGCAATAGATCTTGGTATTCTAAATTCCGTGCTTTGCAGATGTTTCTGCAAATGGATTTTTTTTCCCCCTGAAGGCAAGATTTTTAATTCGATGTTCCTCCTTCTGGGAGAATGAGGAAGCTTCACTTTTAGAAAGGAGAGCTAGGGCTGGGCGCAGTGGCTCATGCCTGTGACCCCAGTACTTTGGGAGGCTGAGGCAGGTGGATCATGAGGTCAGGAGTTCAAGACCAGCCTGACCAACATGGTAAAACTCCTTCTCTACTAAAAATACAAAAATTGGCTGGGCGTGGTGGTGCGTGCCTGTAATTCCAGCTACTCAGGAGGCTGAGGCAGGAGAATTGCTTAAACTGGGAGTCAGAGGTTGCAGTGAGCCAAGATCGTGCCATTGCACTCCAGCTTGGGTGACAGAGCGAGACTCTATCTCAAAAAAAAAAGGAAAAAAAGGGGAGCTAAAATTAATTTTGTGTCTTTGGGTCATATATGCTCACATCATTTTATATAATGTATTCTTAAAAAGTTAAACTACTTTAAAAACTGTAGCAAGATTTACATGCGTTTGTCAGAATTTATAGAACTGTATCCCTAAAAAGGATGAATTTTACTCTACATAATTATACTTTAATAAACCTGATTTTAAAAAAGGTATCAGGGGAACTTGTCACTTTAGCCATGATTTTTGTGAATTAGCTTGCAAAGTAAAGATTCCTTTTGTGAAGCACGTATTCCCTCAAGGACCCTCTGTGTTTCATACTTGTTCGAAAACTGTTCTTTGTGCATTCTTTCCATTAGTGCTTAGTGGGCTAAGTGGAGTGGAATTGGTGCAGGGCTACTGAGGGATGGGCGCAGCTCTTATCCCTTACTCTTACTCATTTCTTTCTTAGAACCACATCTGGCACATGTGGGAGTTCACAGAGGTTTGGGGGATGAATTAAACCATCGGATTGATGAAGAAGCCAAGGTGCAGAGAGCGAAGGGGCTTGTTCAAATACGATGGTAAGGTAGCGTAAGTGGGAGGAGAGTCCTTTGGTCTTCTGACTCCTAGGCCAGTGTCCTTCCACTGCGCATTCTCCAATGCATAGTGTGTCTTGTAAATTCGTGTTTTATAGTTTGGGAGTCTTTTAAACCAAGGTACACCCGTATGTGTGCTGTGACTATGGAAGCAGCCTATTCTTCTAGAATAACCCTGGCTTTGGAGTCATTCATCTGTTTGGCACATCTTTTTCTGGGTGTCTGCTAAGTGCATGGTGGATATAGCCTGAAACAAAACTGACCTGAGCCCTGCCCTCATGGATAGAACAGTCTGGAAGGGTATGCTTGGATTGAGGCATTAAAACAAACCAAAGAGGGATGAGTGCTGCAAAGGTCACACACATGCTGATGTGGGAACCCACCACACAGTGGCCATAATTTAGTGTGACCTTGGACAAGTTACCTAACCACTGTAAGCCTCAGTGTCCTTATGAGTAAAACATGTACATCATCCCAAAGTAATGACGTTATTGCAAGGATTTAGTAGATGATGGATGTAAAACAGATAGTTCATGTTCCTGGGCACACGGTAATTAGATGTTATTCCTCCTTAGAGAGTGTGAGTAATGGATGTGTGTGTGTGTGTGTGTGTGTGTGTGTGTTTGTCCCCATGCTGCATTGGCCTTTGTAGGCAACCTCAGGACAGAAGTTTGGTATTTTTTTTTTTTTTCTTTTGGGTCATCTTAACAATGGGGAGATACATTGGAGGGCTCTGCAGAGTTTTGCCTATTGAGGTTGAGGTTGGAACAGAGCTTTCTAGTCAGGGAGCTGAATTACGCTAACAGGTGAGCTGAGATAGTGAATGATGCCTTTAATCCTCTCTCAGTTCCTCTGGGGCTGCCAGGACTTAGGCCCTACAGATATGATAATTTTTCCGGTATGCCAGAACTTGGAAAAGTTTGGGAGATCATTCATCTCTCAAAATGGGGGCCCTGGAAGCAGGGGCTTGGCTATTAGATTTTAAGTTAACTAAAGAGAAAAATGGAAAGGAGACAAAGGGACCCACTGGTTGTGTGGGAACTTTAGAAGAGGGATGTGGATGAACTAGTTCATGGTTTTCCAGACTTCTCTGATGATGAGATTCATCTGAGTACTAACTCAAAGTAAATTTACACAGCTCACTGGGCACGCGCTGGCGTATTTAACAGTTAGTCCATGTCATTCTTACCAGGGACAGTTGGGAAACACTGGTTAGCCATAAGTCTCTTTGTCCCTGCAATTTAAAATTGGTCTGTGGACCAGCAATGTCAGCGTCACCTGGAAACTTGTTGGAAATGCAGAATCTTAAGTTAATCCAGACCTACAGACCCAGAATCTTCACGTTAATCAGATCCTGAGAAGAACTTGCATGCGTACTAAATTTGGGGATAGACTTGCCTAGAGGACTGGGACACCTGTCAACATCTGAAACCAGTAAGGTGGTGGTAACAAGGGCTGATCACCTTTTTGAAGAATTGGAAGAGATGGAGGTCTGAGATTTGAACTCAAGTTTCTGGCTCCAAATTGAGTGCCATTGCTCAAATCTTCTTGACCCTGTGGTCTGTCGTCATCCCTGATGGTAGGGTGCTAGCTGTCCTGTTAATGTTGACCCTGGAAGAATGATGCCCAGGGAGACAGGAGCGTGTGTTTTTTGGCACAACTGGGACCACCCAAATGTGTCACAATTCTTGGCATCCATTAACTCTGTCAGGACACCTTCCTGTCCCTAGGTAAAGACTTACATTCAAATGTAAGAGTCAGCAACTTTGAGTTTTTGAAGACTTGTGGAGGTTTACATCATACCAGCAGTGGGTCCTTGAAAAGTTGTTATATTTTTGTCCAAGGGTAGGATGAGATGGAGTACAATTTTTCTAATGCTCCCCTAGACTCTTAAATCCTCCTTCTCCAAGCACAATGTCAGAGAAAATACCCTGCGAGGCACTTGCCAAATGGCTTGAAATAAGCGTCCGTGCACATTTCCGAAAAGACAATTAGAAGCTTATTTGAGGAACTAAAGGCCTGCTGTGCTAGACATTAGTTGGAGAGAGCTCAGTGCCAATTTGGGAAACTCTCCCGGGGGCTCTTTCTCATCACAGCCCCTGCTCGGAGAAGCTGAACTAGGGAAGTGGAGAGGCTGCCAGGCTTGGGAGAGTGGACAGGGAGGAGGGGAAAAGGGAGTGATATGCCCTCAAGAGAAATGAACAATGCCTTTGTCTCCTCCGGGAAGAATTGAAATCTTTGCAGGTAAAATCAAGTGGAAAAGGTAAAGTCATTATAAGTTCGTCAACACTTGAATCGTATTGCTAGTTAGCACTGGTATCCTGACCTTGGAAGACTCTTTAGAAAACTGAGCCCTCATGAGGTCAGGGCCCTGCCCAAGGTGACATATGGGGTTAGGGATAAAGCCTGATCAGGATCCTGGGATCTTATTTAGTCCATGTACTATCCCCTGTGCTCTGCTGCCTTGGAAGATGCTAACAATGTAAAATTACAATGATTGGATCCAGATGTGTTGGCCCTGCCCTCACCCCCAAGCTAACATAGTGGGTTTTATTGCTAGTCCATCTTAAGTGTACAAGGCATAAAGATCAGGAAGGAAAAATCTCAAGACAGTAAATATCCCTATTGTTGGGGGTGCTACACCAGGCTGTTTCCCTTGGCTTGATGCACCAGATAGAGCGACCTACGGAACACAGAACGGGGAAAACCTCTGCACTGGAAGTGGCAGGATGTTTGTGTTCAAAGTCATGGCGTGAATTTATATACTATTGCCAAGGTCTGCAGGGACAGGTGCACATTAAGTTTTTAGAATTAAATTGTAGAAAGGCTGAAACTTTACAGCGATTCTTGTAGCATGAGTAGGGGATCTGAAAGGGCTCCAGTGCAGAGGCATGGGGTGGATAGACCCATTTTCTGTGATGAAACACCAGATTGCTTGTGCAGAAAATCTGAAGGCTTTGACGTTTATGCTGCACAGTTCAGCAATAGATTACACATTGTCTTGGTTAAAAATGGTTTAATATGTATGCCTATTTTATTTTTGTCCGCTAGATTGAGTTTTGAAGGCAGGAACCAAGCCCCTTATTTATCTGGCAGTCTGAGGGCACAGTAAATGATTTGAGCCATCTGGCTGCAGTGGTCAAGGGAGATTGCCTTGGGAAGTTGAACTTGAGCTAGAGGCCAAGTGCACTGAATTTTGGTGTCCTTCCATGTGGTTTTGGCTGTGGCAGCCAGGCCATTACAACTTCTTCATAATCATATGTCATATTGGTTGAACTCAGTGAAATGTTAGCAAAAAAAAAAATATATATATATATATATATATAATTTGAGAAATCAAATCCTTTTAGATGATAGTAGGAGCAAGTAAGTGGTGCTTGAGGTTTAATTTGATTTGAGAATGTGGGGGAGGAGAGTGAGCCCATGCTTTGATTTCAGTGGCAGAACACTAGTGTTCCAAGGGGATTGTGTTTGAGAACCAGTGGGCTTAGTCTTGCCACTGAATCCAGTAAGAAGCTAGTTTGTCCTTCAAGTAGCGGCTGAGGTGCTGTGTTCAGCAGGCTCCTCAAAGTGTAGTCCAGGACCAGTGGCAGCAGCAGTATCACCTGGGAACTTACTACAAATGCAAATTCCTCAACCTGGCCCCCAACCTACTGAACCATACGCTCTGGGCTGGGGCTTAGGAACCATTGTTTTAACAAGTTCTCAGGGGTGTTCTGCTGTCATACAGTATGTAACAGCAAAAGTGATTTGGACGTTCAGTCTAGTGGGTCATTTCCCAAAGCATTTCTTTTTTTTTTTTTGAGATGGAGTCTGGCCCTGTCGCCCAGGCTGGAGCGCAGTGACGCGATCTCTGCTCACTGCAAGCTCCGTCTCCCGGGTTCACGTCATTGTCCTGCCTCAGCCTCCCGAGTAGCTGGGACTACAGGCGCCCACCACCACGCCCGGCTAATTTTCTGTATTTTTAGTAGAGACGGGGTTTCACCGTGTTAGCCAGGATGATCTCGATCTCCTGACCTTGTGATCCGCCCGCCTGGGCCTCCCATAGTGCTGGAATTACAGAGGTGAGCCACCGCACCCGGCCTCCCAAAACATTTCATGTTTGGTTGCCTCCTTGTTCTGGTAACACAAGC
Source organism: Piliocolobus tephrosceles (assembly GCF_002776525.5). Classification (NCBI taxonomy): domain Eukaryota; kingdom Metazoa; phylum Chordata; class Mammalia; order Primates; family Cercopithecidae; genus Piliocolobus; species Piliocolobus tephrosceles. The sequence continues at coordinate 103,802,685 of NC_045439.1, read as the reverse complement.
CAAGTTGATTGGGGGTAAATAAAGTTAGATTTCCATTAGTGCTTAGTCATAATTAATGACAGCTCCAAGGTCTGGCTGGACGGAACCCTCGAGTCTACCTCCAACTTGGCTCTGCCAAAAGCAGACTCTGGTTGTGACCCAAGGAGGAGTAAATAAAAGAATTTTTCCACTCAAGGATGCCTTTTTACATTTTTATTTATTTAGTTATTTTGAAATGGAGTTTTGCTCTTGCTGCCCAGGGTGGAGTGCAATGGCGTGATCTCGGCTCACTGCAACCTCTCTCTCCCGGGTTCAAGCAGTTCTCCTATCTCAGCCCCCTGAGTAGCTGGGATTACAGGCCTGCACCACCATGCCCTGCTAATTTTTGTATTTTTAGTGGAGACGGGGTTTCACCATGTTGGCCAGGCTGGTCTCAAACTCCTGACCTCAGGTGATCTGCCCACCTCAGTCTCCCAAAGTGCTGGGGTTACAGGTGTGAGTCACTGTGTCAAGGATGCTTTTGATAGTCATGTCCCTTTTAGGGACAGAGATGGACAGATTTCTGGGAGGAACGGGTAGGAGAGGTGCCCGAACTGACCGACAGCCGTGCAAGATTCTTCTGAGAAAGTGTAGCAAGTGGCAGGGCTGAGACGTGGATATGATGTTTTTCACCTGGGTTCAGTTGGCTGCATGGTAGCAGAGATGTTTGATGAACATTGTGCTGCTGAAAGGACTTTTTCTTTTCTTT
>NC_045439.1:103738084-103786958 GCF_002776525.5 Piliocolobus tephrosceles | reverse complement strand
AAAAAAAAAAAAAAAAAAAAAACAAAAAAAACATTTCCTGAAACAAACTGAATGTTGAGATAGGATTTACTTTGACTTTGAGGGGAAAGAGGACAGCTAACAGTGCTCATTCATTCAACTCCTGCTTGCCCCATTCTGGGGAAACAGCAGCCCAACAAAACAGGAGTCCAGCTCTGCTGGGGTGACCCAGAGGAAGGGGCCCGCTGCCAGGCGCTCCTGGCACAGAGAGCAGTATGTTCCAAGGGTTGGGCCAGTGGGCTCAGGGTCGCTGTGACTGTTTCTTCCGCTTGGAATTTGTGGTCTTCGCAGTGTGTGAGGCTGAGAGATTGTCACTAAGCTATGTTCAGAGGTCCCCGTGTCAAGTTTAAGGATCTCTGAGTTGTGGGGGGTGGCCCTCCATGTCCATGTGGTAAATCATATCATAAAACTTCAAGGGACCCTATTTTAGTTGAAGATATAATTGGCTTAAAAATAATTGAAAGGGAGTCAGGTCTGGGTGGAGATTGGGATGATTCTGTGAAGAATGTTGGGGAAATATAAATTAAAAACAAAGTTGACTGGGCACAGTGGCTCATGCCTATAATCCCAGCATTTTGGGAGGCCAAAGTGGGAGGATCGCTTGAACTCAGGAGTTCGAGACCACCCAGGGGAACATGGGGAGACCCTGTCTCTACAAAAAATACAAGAATTAGCCAGGCATGGTGGCACATGCCTGCAGTCCCAGCTACTTGGGAAGCCGAGGCAGGAGGATGGCTTAAGCACAGGAGGTCAAGGCTGCATTGAGCTGTGATCGCCACTGCATTCCAACCTGGGTAACAGAGCAAGACTCTATCTCAAAAACTAAATAAGTCGATTAATTAATTAAAAACAAAATCCCTTTTCAGTCCAGAAAACCTCTCCACAAAGGTAAAAGAGAAGGAACAGAATTTTATTATTGGCTAAGCGTTAAGCCAGAATGTGATTTGTATCACAGGGCAGTCTGCTAAAGGAACTGCAAAAAGGGAAAGAAATCTTGCTCTTTTGTGTAGCTAAGTAGATACAACTCATTATATTTATGTTTTCAAGATTAAATTGCTAAATTTGTCATATCTTTAAGGCTGGAGGTAGGGCTTGCAATTTGGAGTTAGGTGACAGCTGAAGTTAGGTCCATTTCCTCCCCAGAATATAGCATTATCTTCCTTGATATTACATATCAAAGAGATGACTCTGAAGCCATTGTGAGAGAGGCTTATTTAGCATTTGGCATGACAGGAGCCGCCCTGCCCATTTGCCCAGAGGAGTGTGGCTTGAGTGTGTTGGAATTCGAGGCTTGCTCTGAGCTCATGCAGGCTCCTAGAAGACCGGGCTCTGCCTGCAATAAGGGTGTTGACCTTTGATAATTACTCATGGAGGCTCCTTGACGACCGGGCTTTGCCTGCAATAAGGGTGTTGACCTTTGATAATTACCTCCTCTTGCTGGCCTCAGGAAAATGAGGAGTTGGACTGGAGTGCTGTGATGTCATGGCATGGGGGCTCTATTCCCCTCCCCATTTCTGCAAGCTGCCATTTCTCCTCTTCCCATCTCCAGAACATCCTGGCCAGCAGTTGCCCAGTGGCTCAGAAGCCTAACAGATCTATTCCGCAGATCATGGAGATACAGAGCAGCTTTTGGAGCTGACGTTGGGGAGTGCTGTGGAGATAGTATCAGGTGTTGGGGCACCCTTTGGCAAGGTCACCTCCTCCTCCCCAAGGCATGAAGATCTCTGGGGACAATTCTGCATCTGATAGTTGTTGTCTAGTCCTTGCTCTTCCTATCTGGCTCATTCTGCTTCTATAATTTTATTTAAGACATTTAATTTGCCTGTCACCCTCTCCAGCTTGGTTCCTTCAGCATCTTTGTCCCTTCTTTGCTCTCCAGTCAGAATCAGGGAAAAATCCTTATTTCCTCATCAGCTTCATTTCTGGGCTATTTCTAGAGGAAGTGGTAAGGCTTTTACATGCCTTTTAGACCAAGTGTATTTTGCTTCCTCTCATGCCCAAAGCAGCTTAGAAAATTGCTTTACTCTGTCCTTATTAAGGACTTTCCAAGAAACTTTGAGTTAAATGACAGTGTTCACATATAGAAATGCCCTTTCAGATACTGCTTCAGTTACTTGATTCACCCTTCTATTACTGGATCAGAAAATGGTTTTCTCTGCCTGATTCAGCCCTGCTGTGGGAACCTCAGACTTTGCATCTGAGTTCAGGAAGAACTGAATCAAGTCTACAAGGAGGTTTGTGAATTTGGAGCTAAGTAAAGCTTCTCAGGGCTACAAGCCTTGCTGGTAGAGATTAGGTACTGTACTTGACTCTCAGCCACGACAGTGCCTGTGAACCAGGGGGGCATTGAAGTAGCACCATTGGAGGGATTATGTATTCAGTGGGACAGAAAAGCATGTAAAAGCTAGGCTTGTCAGGCCTTGCCCTCCCTTTTACCTCTCTGGTCCCTCTTCCCTTCCCACATTCACTTTCAGACCAGGGCGTGGTTGTCCAAGTGCTTGGCTTTGCCACCTCTGGTCACTTGCCCCCTGGCCTGTCTTAAGTTCTACCTGGTATTTAATGTAGAGAGGACACACGTTGCTTTCCCCCCCGCTTATCCTTGGATCCTGATGCGGCAAGGTAAGGAAGGAAGGGTCTCCCTGGGAATAGCTGTGGACCAGTTCCCATTGTGACTAATCTCAGATTCTGTATCTATTAAATCCACTTAATATGTCACCTACAAGATGGTAGGGAACAAATGGTTCAGTGGATGTTGTATGCTGGGTGCAGTGGTTGACCCACAGTGGGGACTCTGGGAATCTGCCTCCCTCCCTTTCTCTTGGTGAGTCCTCCTCTCTCCCAGTTGTGCCTGGTACACTCCCACTCATCCTTAAGACACAACATTGCAATGATAGACTATTCCAGAATCAACACAAATCCCTCATGATTTTGTCCTTTGAGTTGCTTTTATAGCTTCTGATAATTAAGAATGGAGAGCATTTGGTATGGAATAACTTGGAAAGAAAAATCCTTATACCTCTGTTATCACTGCCCAGAATGGTTATTGAATACTTGAATTGTGGCTGGGGGACTGGGGAGCTGAATTTCTGATTTTATTTTATTCAAATTTAAAACTAGTTATTGGAAAACTTTTAAGTACATTTGGAATAACTTGGGTATGTGAATCAGCCTTTTCAGCTATAAATGTTATGAGATCGAAATAAAGATCAAGCATTTCTGATGAAGATTTAGCATTCAGATTGAGAAATGTGCTGTAAATGTAAAATACACACCAGATTTCAAAGTCTTGGCAAACAAAAAAAGAATATAAACTATCCCACTAATTTTTATATTGGTTACATGTTGACATGATAATATTTTAGATATATTGAGTTAAATAAAATATATTATTAAAAATAAGTTCACATGTTTCTTTTTAAAGTTTTAAAATGTGACTACTGGAAGATTTAAAATCACATTCACAGCTCACGTTATATTTCTATTGGACAGTGCTGCCTTAGGCCTTGGTCTGTCTGAAATGGGCTTAGAGGCCACAAGACAGCGTTGATGCTAGAAGTTCCTGGAGAGCGATGCTTTCTGGAGTCTTCTTTAGTGATCTGCCTACATTATGTATCAGAACTGCCACTTACAAATAGGAACTATTGGAGCACTCTCCTGACCTTAATATGATACCTCCAGGAGCGAGTTGGAGAGAGCACCTTTTTCTAGAAAGGTTGCACTGAAGAACCTTTGAAGAAGAAAGGTTAGAAAATTGCTTTACCTCTGAAGCAGAGTTGTTTTTTTTTTTTTTTTGTGGGGGGGGGGTTGGGGGGAGGTTAATGGGGACAGCCTTGCTCTGTCACCCAGGCCGTAGTGCAGTGGCTCACTGCAGCCTCGATCTGCTGGGCTCAAGCTATCCTCCTGCGTCATCCTCCTGAGCAGCCGGGGCAACAGGTACACACCACCAGACCTGGCTAATTTTTGTATTTTTAGTAGACCATGTTGCCCAGGCTGATCTCAAACTCCTGGGCTCAAGCAATCTTCCCACCTTGGCCTCCCAAGGTGCTGGGATTACAGGCGTGAGCCACAGTGCCCCTCCTGAACTCTTTATTTCTTGACAACCCAAGGGGCTCCTTATCCCTGTCAGGTTTACTTCCTCAAAGGTGGGCCTCTGCCAGGGCTCTTTGAGATTTCTGTTGATCCCACTTTGCTTTGTTCTTATTTGTTATGTTAGGACCTCAACTGAAGAATAGTAACGCCAATCAGCCTTATGAAACTGGGAAATTAAAAGTGCTAGCTCACTTTATAGCAGACTTGCTGAAAGCTGTGTGGTCTAGAATTTAATGTATTCATAGTGGAGTGGTAGGCTGGCATCAACTAATGGAATTGCATGTAAAATTTTTAAATGCTTAATTTAAAAGATAAGACAGTTTGTGTTAAATAAATATTTTAAATGGAACTTCATGTCATTTTGGATGGTAATGATTAACCAGTCCAGATTTTTCAAAAATTGACATGTTAATAGGTGATTAAGAAAACATTCTTAGAGCACCCCTGTGTGTAGATATCCTACCTGCTATATATTTTTTTGAGATGGAATGTCGCTCTGTCACCCAGTCTGGAGTGCAGTGGCGCGAACTCGGCTCACTGCAGCCTCTGCCTCCCGGGTTCAAGCGATTCTCTTGCCTCAGTCTCCTGAGTAGCTGGGACTACAGGCGTGCGCCACCATGCCCAGCTAATTCTTGTATTTTTAATAGAGGCTGTGTGCAGGCCAGGTGTCACTAACCACTGTTTCAGTACTGAGTGGTGAAGTTAAATATTAAAAGCTAGTGACTTTATACAAAGGCTGGGATGTAACAAAAGCCCATCAAGAGTTTTGCCTAGGCCTCTCCCGGGCTTTAAAGCATGACAAAATAACGAAGGAATTCTTAACAGGACCCATTTAGGATTAAACAAGCTTTATTGTGGGTCCGAAGAAACTCCCCAGGCCTCCACAAACAAGTTTATTGGGGCTCTGAAGGAACTCCTCAAACCTCCGTGATTTAGCAGGAGACAAGATAAGGGTAATCACCCCAGCACCTGAACCCATTTAGATTAAGTAAATTAACTGAGGCTCCAGAGCAAGGTCTTCAGGACTAATACCTTAGTTACAGATTAAAATAAGTTAATCACTTATGTCATTAGATGAATGCACACTTACTCGTAGACATATAGTTTAGAAAATATATAAGGTCTGGAAAACTTCGTAATTTTGAGTTGGTCTGGCGATAATTTCCCGGCCTTCTCTCTGTAACCAGTTACAGAGGTAAAAACTCTCTTCCTCCCCAGTTCATCTGCATCTTGTTACTGGGCCACGAGAAATAGCATTCCGACCCTCAGTTTGGTCTGGGAACAACGGGGTTTCACCTGTTGGCCGTGGCTGGTCTTGAACTGCTGGCCTCAGGTGATCTGCCCACCTTGGCCTCCCAAAATGCTGGGATTACAGGCATGAGTCACTGCACCCAGCCCCTACTTGGTGTTTTTTAAGCATTGAGAGGGGTGTAAAATGTCATTTTACTAGGGGGCAGGTTAACACAGCTGCACCTTTATGTACATAGAAAGGAAAACAACTTCAGGTTGTATAAGGAACATAAAATGAGTGTTATTCATGGAATACTATATAGCCATAAAAAAGAATGAGATCATGTCCTTTGCAGGAACATGGATGGAGCTGGAGGCCATTATCCTTAGCAAACTAATGCAGAAACAGAAAACCAAATACAGTATGTTTTCACTTATAAGTGGGAACTAAATGATGAGGACATATGGACATATAGAGGGGAAAACACACTCTGGGGCCTATTGGAGGGTAGGGGGTGGGAGGAGGGAGAGGATCAGGGAAACTAAACCAGGCTTAATGTGAGGGTGATGATATAATCTGTACAATAAACCCCCATGACACAAGTTTACCTATATAACAAACCTGCACATGTATCCTTGAGCTTAAAAAATAAAATTGCAGGGGGAAATTTATTTTTAGCAATATTAAGTCTTCTAACTTAAGCAAGAGAAAAAGTGAGTGTTGCTGAGGGTAGTGTTAGGATGAATTATTACTGCATTGGATAAGGTTTTAGGGAATCATTCTTTGTGTCAGACTTGCCTATTGGGCCAGGTGCAGTGGCTCACACCTGTAATCCCAGCACTTTGGGAGGCCGAGGCAGGTGGATCACCTGAGCTCAGGAGTTTGAGACCAGCCTGACTAACATGGTGAAACCCCTTCTCTACTAAAAATACAAAATTAGGCGGGCCTGGTGGCACGTGTCTGTAATCTCAGCTACTCGGGAGGCTGAGGCAGCAGAATCAGCCATTGCACTCCAGCCTGAGCAACAACAGCAAAACTCTATCTCAGAAAAAAAAAAGACTTGCCTATCAAAGTGTTTCTCAAAGTGCAGTCCAGACATCAACCCTCGTCAAAGGTGAATCACCTAAGATGTTGTTTAAAGTGCAGATGTCGTGGATGGAGATAAGGCCCAGGAATGTGATTTTTTTTTTTTTTTTTTGAGAAGGAGTCTCGCTCAGGCTGGAATGCAATGGCGTAACCCCGGCTCACTTCAAGCTCCGCCTCCCAGGTTCACGCCATTCTCCTGCCTCAGCCTCCCTAGTAACTGGGACTCCAGGTGCCCGCCACCTCGCCCGGCTAATTTTTTGTATTTTTAGTAGAGACGGGATTTCACCGTGTTAACCAGGATGGTCTTGATCTCCTGACCTCGTGATCCGTCCGTCTTGGCCTCCCAAAGGGCTGGAATTACAGACTTGAGCCACCATGCCCAGTCAGAAATGTGAATTTTTAAAACTTCTGTATTCCCTAAATGGACACACTGATGGGTGCATGACTTCAGATTATTTCTTGTGCAGAAGAATTAAAGCAGTTAGTTGCTATTAATATAAAATTATACTTTTTACTGTAGTACAGTAATTGTCTACCCAAATTATTTGAGCATTGGGCCATTTACTATGCAGCTTTTCAGACCAAGGCAGAGTTTAGAGGAGCCCTGGAGGTCTCCAAATTGAAGGTACCAGGGATACCTTCTCTTAAGGGTTTCTGCCCTTGGTCCTTATCCCATCTCCTGGCACTCCAGCAGCAGTGCAGAAATGCCTTCCACAGGAAGACTCCAATCTCACTCCCATATCTCTGCCATCTTTAATCAGCCCATCTTCAACTCCTCCTATGTGTGGTTTCTGGATTTTTCACCTTATTGGTTCCATCCTTTGGAGACTGGTTTTCAGTTCTGGCTGCTCAGAAACACTTGTGAAAACTCGTAAGCTGGTGATGCCTGGATCCCTCTCCTGGAGATGCTAACTTAGCTCATCTGGAGCAGAGCGTGGGTGCTGTTCTTGAACACTGGTGTTGGGGGACCACCTAATCACTCAGACAAGCCCACAAACAGCTTCCTTTGGAGGCCCCCGCATGGTCTGCACAGTGTAGTGCAGCCTGCAGCTGGCTTCTCCTGGGAGAAGAGGTTATCCTGATGCTGCCCAGGATCATGTTAGCTCTAGGATCACATTAGCTCTTAAAAAGTCACTGGGACCTGGTGCAGTGGCTCATACCTATAATCCTAGCACTTTGGGTGGCCAAGGCAGGTGGATTGCTTGAGCTCAGGGGTTCAAAACCAGACCTGGGCAACATGGTGACACCTCGTCTCTACAAAAAAATACAAAAAAATTATCTGGGCATGGTGGCGTGATCCTATAGTCCCAGCTACTTGGGAGGCTGAGGCAGGAGGATCGCCTGAGCCTGGGAGGTCGAGGTTGTGCCATTGTACTCCAGCCCAGGTGACAGAGTGAGACCCTTTTTTAAAAAACAAAACGAAACAACAACAACAAAAGTCACTGGGGAGAAGGGTATGACCTGTGTCTCCATGTTACCAGGGCCTAGCCCTGTACCTGACCTATAGTAGGTGTCCTGCAAATGTGCGTGAATGAACATACGGTCACCCGAAACCACAGATCTTTTTCACATGAACTGCCAGTAAAAATCATGCCTTTCCCACCTATACTGATGAAATTGTTTTTTTTTTTTTTTTTTTTTTTTTTGAGACGGAGTCTTGCTCTGTTGTCGCAGCTGGAGTGCAGTGGCACGATCTCGGCTCACTGCAGTCTCCGTCTCCTGGGTTCAAGGAATTCTCGTGCCTCAGCCTCCCAAGTAGCTGGGATAATAGATGCCTGCCACCACACCCAGCTAATTTTTATATTTTTGTAGAGACGGGGGTTTCTCCATGATGGCCAGGCTGGTCTCGAACTCCTGACCTCAAGTTATCCATGCATCTTGGCCTCCCAAAGTTTTGGGATTACAGGTGTGAGCCACTGTGCCCGGCCTGTAATTGATTTTTAAGACATCTCATTCAGGGCTTTAACTGACTGCTTTCATTTGGTAATTTTCCCTCTTTTCGAAGGCTGACCAGTGTTGATGTTAATTTCAGCTGGATGTAATCTGGGTAGCAAAATGGTTAGACATTAGAACCCTGCACTGGGATTTGGATCCTGGTTCAGACATGGACTTGACGTGAAGCATCGCATAAGTTCTTAACTGTCCATGCCTCAGTTTTTTTATTTGTAAAGATGGATAATAATAGTAATTACCTCAGTGGGTTGTGGTGGGATTGAGACGTTGCGTATGAGACACATAGCATGGAGCCTGAAGCCTAAAGATGGTAGTGATTGGGGTGGTTGCGGGGAGCCCACTCGTGCCATGATTTGCTGCACCCTGCGCTCCCTTTGAGGGCCATGGATGAAGCTTCTCTTAAGGGAGGCAGCCGGCCTTGTGAGTGGCTGAAGAAAGGAGAGAGGAATGAGGCACTGAGTGGTGAAGGCCTCAGGCAGGCTTGGTCCTGTCTTCCTTAAGTGAGATCTGCAGTGTGTAGGGAAGGAAAGCTCTGGTGGCAGCAAACACCAAGAACACTGTACTCGTCACTCGTCTGTTGGGCTGTGTGTGCACGCACCTCCACCTGCATCCTGCATCTCTTGCTTTCTCCTGGGATTAGCCCAAGAGTCTTGCTGCCAAGAGTCATTAGGCTTACCTGGGAGCTTGTAAACCGCACCAAGGCCTAGCCCCACCACACACAAGTTGAACCTGAAACTGCAGTCCAGGCATCCCTATTTTTCTTTTTTCTTTTTTTTTTGAGATAGAGTCTTTCTCTGTCACCCAGGCGGCTGGACTCTCGTGGTCCAATCTTGGCTCATGGCAATCTCTGCCTCCCCAGTTCAAGCAATTCTCCTGCCTCAGCCTCCTGAGTAGCAGGGACCACAGGTGCATGCCACCATGCCCAGCTAATTTTTGTATTTTTAGTAGAGGCGGGGTTTCACCATGTTGGCCAGGCTGGTCTCGAACTCCTGATCTCAAATGATCTACTCACCTCGGCCTCCCAAAGTGTTGACATGAGCCACTCTGCCTGGCCTTTTTTTTTTTTTTGTGAGATACAGTCTTGCTTTGTCACCCAGGCTGGAGTGCAGTGGCCTGATCTCGGCTCACTGCAACCTCCGCCTCCCAAGTTCAAGTGATCCTCCTGCCTCAGCCTCCTGAGTAGCTGGGACCACAGGAGCCTGCCACCATGCCCGGCTGATTTTTATATTTTTAGTAGAGGTGGGGTTATGCTGTGTTGGTCAGGCTGGTCTCCAATTCCTGGCCTCAAGTGATCCGCCTGCTTCTGCCTGCTGAAGTGCTGGGATTACAGGTGTGAGCCACTGCACTCAGCCCCTATTTGTCTTAAAAGCTTCCCAGGTGATTCCAATGTGCTGCTACGGGACGAGCACCCCTGGGGAATACTGTCTGCGGTTGCTCTCCAGCAGATTCTCTTGTGTCCTCTGAGCTCTGCCTTGGGATGTGCATCCTCACAGCCTGGTAACTCCCCTTCTTGCATGGGGCCCCTTGACCTCGCCTAGCAGTTGCAGTGAGGGGCATTGACTTCAGTGGGATCCTGTCACAAGACAAAGGCTTCCTAGCACCGCAGAGACTGCGTGAATTTTTATAGAGGAGAGTTAGATGTTACCAGAGACCTTTACCAAGAGGACTGGGAGAATTGTCTCAGCTTTTTAATATTAAAAGGGCTTGAGTCTTCCTGCTTTGGTGTTTGTCTCCTGTACTGTCATAATTGTGTTCTGTTGTATGAGTGCTCTGAAAATGTTTCATAGGATATGTCCTCTTTGGGTGTAATTTCACGTTGTGCAAGTGCTGGACTCTAGGGTTGGAGTCTCAGCCTGCCTGCCTTCTGCAGGACTCAGTTGGTATGCAGCATGTGTGTGCAAGGTTGCTTTTGGTAAGAGTTGCTCAGTTAATTTGCCATCATTGGTTGAGGGGAGAACCTACTTATTGTCCCACATGGAATAAGTTATTCTTTGTTGAGAGCCTTTAGCCCAGACTGCATTAGAGCTGCCAGGAACCTTTTAAACCACCACTCTTTTGTTTGTAATCTTCAGTTTCTAAGTCCCCTTGACCTGTTAACTGCTTCTTTAGTGGGTGAGGGAATGGGGAGTTGGTTATGGGAACTGCCTTTCTCCAACACCTGGAAAGCCTCTACTAAGGTATGGTCCAGCTGTATCTCACATTTCCATGGAAGCATTTGTTGTAAGACCCTGCCTGAGGAGGGCCTTGGAGAAGCCATGAGGTGGTGTCCTAGAGGTGACTCCTGCTGTCACTCCCTTGCTCCCTGCATCCTTTGAGGGGGCTGCCAAGTGCCTGTATCAAGGCTGAAAGTAGGGTAGGTACAGCCTGTAAAGGTTCACCTTTTTCTCTCTCCCCATTTCATTTAAACATTTCAGCAGGCATTTATTAGGCTCTGTACCAGACACGTTGGGAGGCTGAGAGGAGCAAAGCCATTGCTGCCCTCCTGGGGCCGCCCCTCTAGTCTGGGAGCCAGGTCTGTACCTCAGTGCCTTGGCTCTGACTGGGAGGAGACAGACGGCTGCTGTGGGCTTTAACTGGCAGGGATTGGGATAGGGGAGAAGAAGTAATGTGGACAAGAGCCTTTCAGACCCAGACAGACCTCAGCCTGGACCAGCTGGTGAATTCTTCGTATGGTAATGGGGACTAAGCCTCAAGTATGGAAATTTGCCTGAACTAACTCCTAGTCAGATCACCGGGGACTCCGGGTGTGCTGGGAGTGAGCTGTTCATTCAGTTCTGTCTTTCCACTGTGGTTTCTAGGTGGTCCAAAGCTTCATGGTATTTTTTTCATTCCCTCGGCAAACAGTTTTTTGGGAGGCCCTGCCTTGTGGCCACTGCTTGGGACAGAGTTGACCACGGTGGCTGCTCTCCAGGGGCTGAGATTCCGAAGTCTGCTGGGCCAAGTGTGTTCTGGGAGCAGCTGTGTCAGAATCACTTTCTGTGCTTGTTAAAATGGCACATTCTGTTGCCTCACCTCATGCTACTAAATCTGCATTTTTATTAATAACAAGCCACCCAGACTGCCCCTCTCCATTTATAGCCTAAGCAAAAGGTAGAGAAACTTGGCTCTGGTAAAGGTGACAGAAGGGGCTGGCTCAGAGGTTCTTTAGGAGGCAGGGCCAGCAGAGTGTTTTGAGTGATTGGAGGTATCAGGAGCACCCCCAGGGTTATTGGCCTGGGTGCTTTCATGGCCGGTATCAGTGATGGGCGGGGAGGGTGTGCATGCTGATTCTGAGGTCCTTCTCTGCATGATATCCCTCTAGAACTTACTTTGTTTTCATCTACAGACAGGATTTATGGGTCTGAAGAGGAGGGCTGGGATAGTGTGTCTCCTGGGAACTATGGGGGTAGTTTGTGGGTCCAGCACAGATCTATGGCTGGGCACAGAAAGTTCTGTCTACTTGGAGTTCTCTTTATTTTCTTCTCCTTGGCCTAAGCTTCTATTACCTTGTCCTTGGTATAGTCCCTATTCTGAGGTGTCCTCCACTTGGTGAGTGGGGTGAGCCCCCCAAGTGGGACTTGGTGGCAGGAAGAGGAGGGCAACAGGAGGAGGGGGTGAGGGGGCATGAATTGGGGTGAGAGCTGGGCAGGATTTAGCCATGTTTACCCCTGCTGGGCGGGGGGGTGGATGAGACCAGCCTGGCATTCCCACCCCTCCCCTTCTGCAGCACCATCCCTTCCAGATTGCGACCTGCCTTTGCCCTCCAGATGATGCCCTTGGGATCGGAGTCCCTGGTGACCCTGCCATGTCTCTCTGGAGGCAGTTTGCAGTTTCTGCTCCCTGGCCATGCCATGCTGACAGCAAATACGTAAATCAGATCTCAGCTTTGGGGTCTCTTCCTTGGGAAGCCTTGACTCCCTATTTGTTCATCTTGGCTGTTGCCCTCCAAACTCTGGTAATTGTCCCATTTCTTGCCTGAAAACTGAGGCTTATTCCTAGGGCTAGGCAGTGTCAGATACGTGGAAGTCATCAATACATCTTTGTAGAGTGACTTATGTGATGTATATGACACATATATCTTACTTCCTCACTCTTGCTCTTGGAAGGTAGAATCTTTAGGGTCTGTAAGTGGGAGAAGACATCAAGAGCCTCAGCCTTCTGTTCTTGAACATTCATCATTCCCCCCAGCCCCCGCCGCCCCAACCCCCAATTCTGCTGCTCTTGGGTTTCATAGTCCCAAGAAAGGAGATTGGTTTATTTATTGGAAGACAAATAAGGTTTAATAATTCATAAGTGTCACCTTTCCCAGGTAGGTTTGTGTTTCTTACGGGGAATTTGAGAAATTCGGTGGAAGAGTCATGGGAAGAGGATGGATTTGCATCTTGCTGTGGTGGCCTTAACACTGGTGACAACTGACCTGTAACTTGAGTCCAGTTAATGCACACAATAAAGGTTTCCAACAAGAAGCTTATTTTGTTTGTCTTTGTGGATGCACAGACATTTCCTTCTTTACTTGGTTCCTGTGGTTTGTGTTTAGTGTAGATGTAATATTTGTGCCTCTAGAATTTATTTTAAGAACAACAGTAGGAGCAAGATTGTAAACTTGGTTTAAGGAAGAAAGCATGTGGAGCCACGTGCCTTGGTCGCCTGGCCTATTAATAATCCAGTTTCACTCCTTCCCGGTGTGTCTGGAGTGGGTTGATTATGTTTCGCTTTCCATATTCACAGGTGAATCGTTTCGCTTTCCATATTCACAGGTGAATCTCTAAATTCTTTCGCACAGCTGAATGTGGGAAATGCTTTTGGGAAGAGAAAAAGCTCTTTTTATGAGAGTTACCTGTGCGTATTTCTCTAAAGAGAGGGCATGTGAAACTGGCAGGTACCTCTGGCAAAAGTATACTGATGTATGTGCCATGTGTCATATGTCGTGTGTTAAAAGTGTGAATTCTGTGAGTGCCACTGTAGTTTCCAGTAGGTAATGTTATAATGTGTGGTTATTAGTAATATGAATTTAGTATGCATTAATTCTTGACTGATCTTCAAGAATCACCTGGGACGACTTTGAAAATCCAGATTTCAGAATCTCACCCAGACTCACTGACTCAGAGCTTCTGGAATGGGACCTGGGGCCCTTTTGAAAGCTTCCCCAGGGGAGACAGATATCATCAGCCTGATTTCCGTCTGGAGACCGTCTGGAGACCGGTCCTGGGGGCAGCGGGCAGTGGGCAGCGGGGGGTGGGCGGTGGGTCGTGGTGAGCCCTAAGCAATCACTCCGTGGATACAGTAATCTTTTCATGGCACTGTTTCAGGAAGGAGGAGATACCTGGTAGCAAACTGAGGAGAGGCCTGTGCGGGTGGATGGTTCTGCCTGGGATATCTGAGTTTGCTGTTCTGGGAAGCCAGGAGGATGAACTGATTCATCGGTTGGTGAAACACCCTTGAACTTTTCCCTTTGGGTGCTTTGAAAATCGAAAGACTTATCGTTTATGAAAAGCACATGTGTTATGATCGTGTCTAGCCAACTCTGCATTGTGGTTTCTAGCTAGTGAGACGTCTTCCCATCCGACTTGAGACCTGTCTTGGCCAGGGTTTAGTTACCCTCTAATTTTTTGGCATGGTGAGTTTGTAGTTTAACAGGGAACTTCACTCTGGCCGGTGTATTTAATTGCCGGTGCGTTTTGGAGAAGCTAGAGAGAAGAAGTAGTCTGGAAGTTTTCTTTAGACGTGCCAACAGGTTTGGGTTAATTTTGGGGGTGGGAACTGTAAGAGGGGGTGGCTGTCTCTTGGTCAAGGTGCCTGGGGTGGTTTGGTCATTTTTATTGTGAATTCCTAAAACATCAGGCACACCTATATCGGAAATACCAGAAACTTTCTAGAAGCAAACATAACTTAATGCTGAAGTGTTTTGAATCTCTGTGTAGTTTCCTCGGCAAAGATTATTCAGACCCAAAATAATGTAATTGAGATATTTTCCTGAGAACTATTGTGTCCTTTCAGCCTATACGTGACTTATCCAAGATCACTGGTTAAGGTTTTTACATAACCGATATAAATGCAGAGACTTCCTGAGAGACCTGGCCCCAACTGATAAGAAAAAAGGTTTTGATTTTATGATGATTCCAATTTCGTGATACTCCCAAATTAGTTTATTCTAGTTCTCCTTTGAGTCCTCTGGAATGTATATATAAGTGTACAGATTTTAAAAAGAAAATTAGGTCTTTGTGGCTATGTTTACATATTCTGAACACTTACTGGACTTCTGTTGTAAGCTACCATTTATTGGTGTTTCAAAGGGGGAAAATTCTATTACAGTTTAATTGACTTTGGAGAACATACCAGTGTCTAGAAAGTTAAACAACTGTTTTGTCTCTTAAGTGGAAAGCAAATTTGTATGACTTTCAAAATAGTATATCTGTCTTATTGGGCCATTCGTGGTTAAATTGAAGACATAGAAACTATCAAAAACAACTACAACTATTATTTTCTGTCCACACTCTTCCTGCTTAGAGGAATCTTGGCCTCAATTAAAACTTTGGCTTCTGTTTTGTTTCCTAGATGTTTGTCCTCTCAATTACACTTAATCTGGATTATTTGTGAAGTAGCAATTTTTGTTAGGAGGAGGAAGCACTTGTTTGAGTTAATGATTCGCACCACATTTTTGGGGATGGTGGCTTTAATACTTTAATTCTGCAAGAGTTCAGATGTATGGTGGACAGATCTCATCTCTGTTTGATACTTAGTCAAATGAACCAATAAATATTTATTGAGCATTTACTGGTACCCTGCATTGTGCTCAAACTCCATGTGGATCATAAGTAAAGTATAAATCATGGCCAGGTATTTAAGATTGAACAGTAAGATGGTTAGAGTGAACAATCACAAGGTAATGTAGAAGTGTGAGTAACTCAGGGTAAATTGTTTGGGACTGTTACTGAGTGATAATTCACTTTAGCCATGGGAGAGATCAATTTGGTCTGGAAGTCTCAAAGGCTTCCTGGAGGAGGTGAGAAAGATTATAAAACAGGAAAAGCAGTAATAATAATAATAATAATAATAATAATAATAATAATAATACAGAAAAACAGCCAACTCTTTCCAGGACAATGGTTGTAATTTGGATGATCAAGCACAAGGGAGGATCTGTGAGACTGATACCTTGCTCTGGATCCTCACTGAGAAATAATGACCTTGAGCTGACTTTTGAGCCCCAGGCCCACTGAGTGAGGCTTGAGGGGAAATGACTTTTAACAGGTAGACATCTCTCTGAAGGGCTCCCAGGGTTTAAGCAGAGGAGTCTGCCTACCAGAGTGTACCCAGTCCTTGGTCACAAGCCTGTTGAACATGTGACACTGCATGTAGGGCTTTTCCCCTTGGAGAAGGGAAATACACTTATGTATGTATACTTTAATGTATACATTAAAGTGAACATTAAAAAGACCTAGTTCAATAACATTTTTGAATCTGAGATGAGAGCAGCAGAGCACTAGGGGTAAACAACTAATTAAGGCTGAATGTTCTCTACATATTTGTGGAATATAATTTCACTGTGCACTGATGACATGTTAAACACAAAATTAGATAATTACATAATTAGGCAATTTAAACATGTGTCATATCCCGAGGACACCGGAACAGGTAACTGTAAACGTGACCATACTGCTTGTTTGGTTTCTTAGGGTTTGTGCCTGAAAGGATCACATGTAGCATGAGACTCTGGAATTTTGAAACGAAACATTGACAAGTGGCTTGTTTGAATTTGGTGGTTTAAGTTTGGATGCTGAAAGAATCTTTATAGCTCAGCAAACATAGACTTGTGCAGCTTTCTTTAGCTTTCTCCATTTGGAAAAACATTCAGAAGGAAGAAAGGGAAAATGGCATCAGTCGTTCCTCAGATATATAAATAAAATAAAGGAAATTTCTAAACATGGAAGACCAGAAACCCATGTATATTTAATTCTATGCCCTTGTTCGGCTTTGGTGTAAATGTTCTGTGGATTTCGTCTCTATTGAGCAAAATATCAGGGATACAAATGTAGAGTGGGTGAGCTGCTCCAGGCCTCGGGCCCCAGGCATGGTCCCAGGCCCGTTTCTTGCTCTGGGTCAGTGGGACTTACGGAATGCTCCTTGGAAAGGATATGTTGCTCTTTAAGCTCCTGAATGCAGACAACAATTTCACTTGTAGCTAGGAATCATAGCAGGCCTCATCCTGGTGTAATAGTAGTTGGGCTGTATTCCTTCCGTGTCTCAGTGTGTGTATGTTTAATTAAATTTCTTTACTTTTTATTACTGTATCTTTATTAGATTTTTCATCGAATTTTTTATTAGGTTCTCGGGAAAAGAATGAAACACTCTGGGAAAGTAATCCTCCATTTGAAGACAAAATGACCATCTTAGTCTGTTTCATGCTGCAAAACCAAATACCCGAGACTGGGTAATTTTCAAAGAACAGACATGTATTTGTCTCAGAGTTCAGGAGACTGAGAGGTCCAAAATCAAGGTGCTGGCTTCTGGTGAGGGCCTTCTTGCTGTGTCCTCACATGGTAGAAGGGCAAAAGAGCAAATCCATTCCGGCAAGCCCTTTTTATAGTAGCATTAATCCACTCATTAGGTTGGAGCTCTCTTTACCTAAACACCTCTCAACACTGTTGCATTGGGGATTGTTTCTGACATATGACTTTTGGATGATGCATTTAGATAATAGCAATAACATTAGTGTGACTTGGAAAAATAGGTGACACTGAGAAGTTTCTAAGAGTATCTAATGCTTCTGGGCTGGGAGGGCTAGGATTGACTGAGTGGCTTTTGTAATCTAACCATTGGGCATAAGAATGGAAAGGTGGTTACTTCTCTTATATTTCCAGAAAACTTACATTTTTCACAAAGATGACTTATTTATTCATTTATCATTTACTGAGGAGCAGCTGTGTAGTAGGCTTCAGCTCCACTTGCCTTGAGCTGGATGTACACGGGGTACCATATTGAGATGATGTATGTGAAGGCACTTTGAAAACAACCAGAGGCATGCTAATGTGTGTTATGTGATTTAATTTAATTTAATTTTTAAATGTTTTGAGGTTTGGGTTCTTGGAGGTGAAGAAACTGCAGGAGGTGTTTTATGGAGCTTTTACTGTGTTCTTGGCAATTTACTAGGAGTTGTTTTGCTCCTTCGAGTACATGTATTTAAAACTAGTAGTTGGCCATGACTAATTTAAGGTCCTTTGGTCTATGCCCTAGAATGCGTATTTATAGAGTTTCTACGCCTCTTGTGAAACATGCTGACTCCAGAAAATCCCTCACATAACTGGCAGGGGAGAGAGAAGTGTCTGTGCCCTATTTTCCTACGAGCCAAGGAGAAGCCTTTGCCAGGCAGGCATGGGGAGTACGCATCCAGATGTGTTTGACATAGTTTCTGAAATAGACCACAGCATATGCCACTCGGTTTCTATTTTAAGATAGGTATGTTGACAGAGGCATTGGTCCCCAAATAGAGGGGCAGAGGGTGTGACATGTGTACTCCTAGGGTGAGGAACTGGGTGTCTTCATCTGGTGATGTGAATTTCAACCTGAAATATAAATCATAGTGTTTTCTGGAAAGAAGACTGCAGCCCTGACAGGGCTCTGGCCTGGGCGGTTCATTCGGAGGCTCTCACCTATACCTGCTGCTGGCCACAGGGACCCAGGGGACAACCTGACCCAGAAGCCTGAGGGTTTTTGCCTTGTAACTTGTTAAATCTGTATTAAATCAACTGTAAGGCTGTGGTATCCCTCTAGATGAATCAATTCCTGGTCCAGGAGGCCTGATGCCCCAAGGTTCTAAAACTCCATAGGGCCTGCTAAGAACCAGAGGACAAATCCTTATACCACGTGACTGTCACCGAGGCAGATCTCTGGGGCACACCACCTCTGTTTCTAGGCTTGGTGTTAGCCAGTCTCAGGTATGTGAATTCTCTGTTTAATCCTCTTGACTATGGACTGTGAATATGTTACCTGCTTGCTTCGGGTCTGCTTACAGGCTGAGTTATGTTTTCTGCTTTTGAATCAAGGTTCTCACTGGATTTTTCCCTCAGATGGCCTTTGTACATCAGGGCCCTGTTCTGGTGTAAGGGATACTATCTTATCATACCTGCCTCAGTTATTTGAAGCTTGAGTGAATCAAGTCTCCTGTCTAGATTCACTTCCCTTCTTGTGGATCACTTCAGGTCAGGAGTTCAAGACCAGCCAGGCCAACATGGTGAAACCCCGTCTCTACTAAAACTACAAAAATTAGCCAGGAGTGATGGCGGTGGGTACTTGTAATCCCAGCGACTCAGGAGGCTGAGGCAGGAGAATCACTGGAACCCAGGAGGCAGAGGTTATAGTGAGCCGAGATTGCGCCACTGCACTCCAGCCTGGGTGACAGAGCAAGACTCTGTCTCAAAAAAAAAAAAAGATTGTCTCCCTGATTTAGGCTCATCTGTCCTCCTTTCTTTTTAATATAATTTTAATTTTCAAAAAGTTAAATTTCACATGTGGTAAAAATTTAAAAAGTAGAAAGAGGTAGGCAGCGAAAAGTAACTTTGCTCCAACCCATCCACTAAAAACTAAGGTCTCTTCCTAAAGGCAACCACTGTTAGTGGTATTTGTGTATTACCTGGAAGCGTTCTATGTATATGTGTCTTTAAGTTCTGACTCACTTCCTCTCTGAATACTCTATATAGTTTATAAGGTGTGTGTACTTATGCATCTTACTTAAAAAAAAAAGGTAACATTGTAAGTTATATCCTAATAGATTATATAGAATAGCCTCATTCTTTTTTAACAGCAATATTATATTCCATGATAGTATATTCCATTGCGTCTTTTAACTGGCTCCCTATTGACATTTGGGTCATTTTTTGCCTTTTGCTGATGTGTGTGCACTCTTGCGCATGCGTGTGCTCTTTCTTTTGCATACAAGTGTGAGTACAGCTGTGGGATAAAGTTTTAAAACGATGAAGTCAGAAAGTATATTCATCTTTAATATCGCTAAATTGTCCTCCAAAGAAGTTGTATCATTTTTAATCATTTAACCAACAACGTATGAGAGTGCCTGTTCCCAGGAGTCTTTGCCAACACAGTGTATTGTCAGACTGCCCACATTTGCCAGTCCGCTAGGTAAAAATGGAATCTCATATCACTTATGGTGTGTGATGTGAGGTTGAGCATCTTTTTTTTTCCTTCAACTTTTAAGTTTAGGGGAACATGTGCGGGATGTGCAGGTTTGTTACATAGGTAAATGTGTGCCATGGTGGTTTGCTGCACAGATCAATCCATTACCTAGGTATTAAGCCCGGCATCCATTAGCTATTCTTCCTGATGCTCTCCTTTCCACCCCCAATACCCCAAAGTGTGTTGTTCCCCTCTCTGTGGCCATGTTTTCCTATTGTTCAGCTCCCACTTATCAGTGAGAACATGCAGTATTTGGTTTTCTGTTTCTGCCTTAGTTTGCTGAGGATAATGGCTTCCAGCTCCATCCATGTCCCTTCAAAAGATCATGATCTTGTTCTTTTTTATGGGTGCATAGTATTCCATGGTGTATACGTTCCACATTTTCTTTATCCAGTCTATCATTGATGGGCATTTGGGTTGATTCCATGTCTTTGCTATTGTGAATAGTGCTGCAGTGAACATACACAGGCATGTATCTTTATAGTAGAATGATTTATACTCCTTTGGGCATATACTCAGTAATGGGATTGCTAGGTCAAATGGTATTTCTGCCTGCAGATATTTGCAGAATTTCCAGACTATCTTCCGCAATGGTTGAACTAATTTACACTACCACCAACAGTGTAAAACCATTCATTTTTCTCCTTAGAAGTTGACTGTCTTTTATATGCTTAAGTCATTTTAATTTCTTTTTCTGTTCACTTTTTGTGTCTTTTGTCTATTATGTTGTTGTCTTTCATTCATTTGTATTTGACTTTTTAAATTATTTTATTTATTTGTTTGAGATGGAGTTTTGCTCTTGTCACCCAGGCTGGAGTGCAATGGTGCAATCTTGACTCACTGCAACTTCTGCCTCCTGGGTTTGAGCACTTCTCCTGCCTTAGCCTCCCAAGTAGCTGGGATTACAGGCGCCCACCACCATGCCTTGCTAATTTTTGTATTTTTAGTAGAGATGGGGTTTCACCATGTTGGCCCGGCTGGTCTCGAACTCCTGACCTCAGGTGATCCACCCTCCTTGGCCTCCCAAAGTGCTGGGATTACAGGCATGAGTCACCACGCCTGGCCTTGCTTTGTATGTATTATGGAAATTAGCATCTGTCACACGCTGTGAATACTTTCCCTCATTTTGTCTTTGTTACTAGCATTTTCACTGTAGAAAATTTGTTGTATGTAGTCAAATTTATTAATCGTTATGAAGTTTGGATTTTGTTTCATGCTCCATGATATCACTGTTGCCTGCCTTCTCCACTCTATCAGGATGTTTCTTGTGCCTAATTGTTTCAAACTTATGTCACAAACACATTTCTCCGTACTTCCCATTGCTTTCTGCATCACAGATGTTCTGCTAACCTCCTGTTTGACCTGCGGTTCTAATTCAGTTGTCTGCCTCATCATTTATTCAATCATCCATTGATCTATTAGTTCATTGATTCCATGTTCCCTCTAAGTTCCAGGCACTGTGCTGTGTGGCAAGGATACAGTGGTGCACATCCGCCCTATGCTCAGGAGCTCATGGAAAGCATAGCCAGGCTTCTACTTAGATGGAATTCAAACTAAGAGTCCTTAGCAACTGCAGGGAGTGCTGTGCCAGAGGAACTGGTGTTCTACCCTGGCCTGGGGTGAGGCAGAGGGCGATCAGGGAAAGCTTCCTTGAGGGAATGTGTCCAGCCCTATAGCCTGAGTGGGAGTTTGCCCGCTTTTCATGAGCAGGTGGCAGGATGTCAATGGAGGAGGAGGAAGAGAGCTTTCCCTGTTGAGAAAGCTGCCTAGGGAAAGCCCTGCACAGTGGACAGGAGCTCAGTGTGTTTGAGAAACCAGTGAAGGCCAGTGTGGCCAGAGGAGGTCTCAAGGGAGTTGGAAGAATTGGGTTGTTTGGGGAGTATCTCTGGGGCTATTATGGCTTGGTCATTTGCTCCACGATTCTTTGATTTCTCTCTCTCTCTTTTTTTTTTTTTTTTTTAGAGGCAGGGTCTCACTTTGTCCCCCAGGCTGGAGTGCAGTATCACAATCATAGTTCACTGAAGCCTCGAATTTCTGGATTCAAGGGCTCCTCCTGTCTTGGCTTCCGGGTAGCTGGGACTACAAGCATGCATGCACCATCGTACCTGGCTAATTTTTAATTTTGTTTTGTAGAGACAGGGACTAACTATGTTGCCCAGGATGGTCTCAAACTCCCGACCCCAAGTGATCCTCCTGCCTCGGCCTCGCAAAGTGTTGGGATTACAGGCATGAGTCACCATGCCCAGCCCAATTCTGTGATTTCTCTTTTGTATACATCCTCTAACATTTCAGTAGAATTCCCAACACATTTGTTCAATGGACTTTTTAATCACTTTAGCTTTCTGTTATTTGCACAGTTGTGTTTCATCTCTCATTGATCATGAGCCACTTTAGGAAAAATACCATCAAGGACTCTTAAGAGAGCATCTCCATGCTGGTGTGCAGCCTGCCAGAGGTCTAGGAATCCTTTCTGAGGGGCACACTCAACAATAGCAGTGTATTAGGAGTTATTGGGGGCACATACAAGTTTCATCTTCAGTTTTGCCCCCTGGTGATTGGTGGTGGCTGCTGAGAGAGATCATGAGGCCAGGTCAGCTTCCATGGTCAAGAGTATGGTGATGGATTAATATCTGCCACACCATGGAGGTGGAAGTTACTGCCACATTGTCTCCTATTCGCCGTCTGTGATCTAGAACATTAAGTACAAAGGTAGTATTTCTCTTCTTATTTTGCTATTGTTGGCCTTTTTTTTTTTTTCAGACAGAGTCTTGCTTTGTCACCCAGGCTTGAGTGCAGTGGTGTGAACAGTTCACTGCAGCCTTGAATTCCCAGGTTCGAGTGATTGTCCCACCTCAGCCTCCCAGGTAGCTGGGACTATATAAGTGCGAGCCACCATACACGACTTTGTTTTTTTTTTTTTTGTGGAGACAGGATCTCACAGTGTTGCCCAGGCTGGTCGTGAACTCCTGGCCCCAAGCAGTCCTTCTCCCTCTGTCTCTTGAAGATTATAGGTGTGAGTCATCACATCTGGCTGAAAAGTGCTATTTCACCCTGCCCCTAGGTGTCTGTTGATACAGGTATATTTGGGCAAGAGTCATAATCATAGTACTGTGTGTCATCTGGAGCCATTCTCCTTACTGACATGAGCTTCTAACCCTGCCTAAGGATACCGATGCCTCTGTTTTAGGTCAGGTTTACTTTTTTCCCCTGTAAAACTACTTTCAAAAAACACCATGGCAGTGTGTGTGTATGTGTGTGTGTGTCTGTCTGTCTATCTATGTCTGTCTACCAGTTGGTGCAGTGGCCTCTGCATCCTGAGCTATGTTTTCCCCTTGAAGCGATCAGGGTTAACAGCATCTGCAAAATTGCATTGATTAACATAGTTATGAATCATTTATGCGACAACTGGCAATGCAACAGATTGATTTACAGACTTTTGGGTGTAGGAGGAGCACCAGGAGGAGATTTACAGACTTTTGGGTGTAGGAGGAGACATCTATGGACCATCCCCTTTCCCACTTTCGCCTCTGGTGGCAGCAGATGTACCCTGATCCCCAAGAGCTCACTGGGGAAGGCAAGCATTAGAGAGGATGTAGTGGGATGAGCTCAGGGCCAGACAGCATTTAGAGAACCATTACAAGCCAGCCTTGGTCAGGTAGTCAGATTTACTTCCAGGATGTCTGGCAAAGAGCCATCACTTGCTGCTCTAGAAAGTCCATGACATGACCTAATCCAGTAGTGGTTATTTAAGGGAAAACAGAGGGGCACCGGGGAGCAGCCAGATCACATCCTTGCTCTTTGCACATTTGGCAGGATGTTTAAAGGGAGTAGGGGCTAATGCACTTCTCCCTGTGGAAATATGCCATGTCCTTGTAAAGTTGAAGACAGCCTTGTCTGTAAAGCTTAGTCTGTCTGAAAGATCCTTTGCTATCCGAATTCCAGTCAGCGTCATTCCCCTCTGTGGATGGAAGTGCAGCTTTATCTGCTGAGATTTTGTTCTAAACATGTCAACCTTTAAACATTAAGGAGTTGGTGATCTCCTTACCTCTGGCCACTTGCAGCATTTGTTTGTCACATACAGTTTGGTGCATAATCAGTCAGCCCATATCGTTTATAGCGTAGCAAGTGTAAGAGGGAAGTAGGGAGGTAGGTGGGGCCAACATTCATGTTTAGGTCTGAGCATGGGAATAAGGATGAGCACAAGGCTATTGAGACCACATAAATCCCCTGGAACAATGCCTTATCCAGTAAATGGCACTCTGCAGAGTCAGTCCTCTTTACCCTGCCAAGTTCCTCTGTGTAATATGCCCGGACCAGGACAGATGCTCAGGTGATCCCAAGGACCTAGGGAGGGAAGGGTCCCCTGGCTGAGCAGGCTTCAACAGTTGGATCCTTCTAGCAACAGCTGTGCTAGCACATGCTGGACTCAGATTAAAGTCATACTTCCTACTCTTAATTTCCTGTTTCTTTTGTACTTAGGATTTAATGATATAGTTGTGATTTAGATGTTGCTGTCTGTAGTAGGGCTTTTCTTTGTTGTTTAAAAGCTAATTAGGGAAAAAGATAATTTTATGTGGTTGTAAATATATGCATTATATGTTTATGCATATGTATACAGTATAATTAGGATCAAGGATAGTAAATGCCTGACCCCTGTGCCATCAGTTTTTCTCTTGCTGTCATGGCAGACATTGCTAGAAGATTATGACACTTTACTATGTACCCTAGGAAAGACAGCCACTGCCAATCAATGGGAGTTGCCACATGTGATAAAACCTGTTTGTCATCCTAGACCTATTAATAGATCCTGGAATACAGAACATTTGACCTATCTGAGCCAGTTTTTTTTTTTTTTTTTTTTTTTTTTTTTTGAGATGGAGTCTTGCTCTGTTGCCCAGGCTGAAGTGCAGTGGCACAATCTCAGCTCACTGCACCCTCCGCCTCCTGGGTTCAAGGGATTCTCCTGCCTCAGCCTCCCGAGTAGCTGGAATTACAGGTACCTGCCACCACTCCTGGCTACTTTTTGTATTTTTAATAAAGACAGGATTTAGCCATATTGGCCAGACTGGTCTCGCGCCCCTGACCTCAGGTGATCTGCCTGCCTTGGCCTCCCAAAGTGCTTGGATTACAGGTGTGAGCCATGGTGCACCTATATCTTAGGCAGTTTTTATGGGTTGGGTCAGTATGCCACCAGCCTCTGGAAGCCCCACAGTGAGAATAAATGTTTATTTCTGGTGAATGGCAAGTCAATGACTCTCTAATTGTGAAAGCCTCTGGCCAGTGTTAGACTTTTTCCCTTTGGGTATGCGTTGTCCTGTGTGAACATTGAGATTTTTGGCCTTCATTCCAGTGAGCTTACAGTTTCGAAAGTTGATTTGGCTTGAAGTCAGAGGCCATTAATTAGGGGGCAAGAAGATATTTGGTGTTTCTGTATTTCAGCTGTCTCTGGGTTAACCAGGGTCAGGGTTATTCTAGGGACAGGAATTCTCTGTGGAAACAGGGGCTGTGATACCATGTAAAGCAGGATTCCCAGGGCAGTGACCGGAGTTTAGACAGGGCAGGATAACCTGGATGGTCTCTTCATTTATTTGATTTAGGCGTGTTTGTAGTTGCTCATTTTACAGATGTTCATGAAGAACCTGCCGTGTGCTGGACACTGCTGTCTATCTCAGGTTCGTTTTATGTCTTGGCTCACCTGTCTCCTCAATCTCATGGTCTTCCTGTCTTTCAAGTCTCAGTTTGGGCCTCTCATGAACTTGATTCTTTCTGCCTCTCAGAGGGAATATGTAACTTTTTTTTTTTTTTTTTGAGACGGAGTCTCGTTCTGTCGCCCAGGCCGTAGTGCAGTGGCCGGATCTCAGCTCACTGCAAGGTCCGCCTCCCGGGTTTACGCCATTCTCCTGCCTCAGCCTCCCGAGTAGCTGGGACTACATTAGCTGAGACTACAGGCGCCTACCACCTCGCCTGGCTAGTTTTTTGTATTCTTTAGTATAAACAGGGTTTCACCGTGTTAGCCAGGATGGTCTTGATCTCCTGACCTTGTGATCCGCCCATCTCGGCCTCCCAAAGTGCTGGGATTACAGGCTTAAGCCACCGCGCCCGGCCGGGAATATGTAACTTAATGTTAGCATTTAATTAATTCTGAGTTGAAACATGGATTTATGGTATGCCTTGCTTCTTTAAACTCCTTGCATTTAAGATTGAGATAGAGACCAAATTGTCCCTAATTCTTACATATCATCCTCCTCTCCTTTCTTAAGCGTATGGTACAGGTTTCATTCATTGGGAGAACAGCATTGTGAACTTGGCAAGAGCATGGTCCTGTCTGCAGATCGGTAAATACAACCAAATGGCAGAGCATTTTTTCTGTAATAGACTCCTAACCTAATGGGTGGGGTGGTGTTTGTGCCGAACACTGGGTTGGAAGGTGCTGACTGTCCTCACTGTCCTCCTCTGCTGTGGTGAATGTTTCCATGGCAACGTCTCTTGCTGTTCTCTTTTACCCCTATCCCTGTCTTGCCCTTGGCTGTGGCCTCCTGGATCCCCGCAGCAGGAATTATTGACCGTCCTACTTTTATTTATGATTGATACCTTCCTTTTAAAGTAGAGCTGTCATGGAAAGCAGCGTGTGATACCAGTGTACCTCTCTTATCCCTTCAAAAGTTTCTCTCCTTGAGGCAGTTTCAACCATTTTTTGTATCCTCCCCATGTACTGCTCAGCAGATACTGAAAGCATGAATGACTATGACAGCAAATACTGCTCTGAAGGAAGCAGTCTATAAAACAGGCTATTTCTATCTTGGAAAACAGCCTGCGGAAACAAAGCCAGGTTCTGGATATAGTCACATTGGTATATAATAGATAGCTGGTTCATCAGGTGCTTTATCCATCTCCTGCCCACTTCACATTCATGCTCTGGGACAGCCTTTCCTGATGAAGGTCACTTCCTGATGCAAATCCATTGAATTAGTGATGGGTCAGGTGTGGGTGAGTGTAACATGGTTCCAGTACAAGCAGAGATGGATTTGGCAAGAAGTTTAGCTTTAGGGCCCCTCACATGGAGGGATCCCTTCCGAGGCCTTGTGCTCATTTGTATTATTTACTGATCTAATTTTTTTGGGACACTGTCTTGCTCTGTCACCCAGGCTGGAATACAGTGGCACAGTCATAGCTCACTGCAGGCTCGAACTCCTGGGCTCCAGTGATCTCTGTGCTTCAGCCTCCTGAGTAGCTGGGAGTACAGCCACATGCAACCATGCCTGGCTTTTTAACTTGTGTGAGCTTCATGTGAACCCAACCCTGAATACAAGTAAACAGAAAACACTGAGGTGAACTAAAGATAGAGCAAACCAAGATATTATGTCCTACTCTCTACTCTTTCACCGTCACTCAACACTCCTGACACCATTGTGCATTGGGTCGGGAGGGCGTTCCCCACACAAATCTATTCAAGGCAGAGTCTTGAGTGGACACCAACTGGATGGCCTCTAATTTAACTCAATTTTTACACCATCTACCTGGAGATAGAGGGTCAGATCCTACAGGTTGAGGGTTTAGCCCTACAAGATTGCCCCCACTTCAGATGCCAGTCCCCACTGCTGGGAAAGGGAGAGGGGCCAAAGGTTAAATTGATCACTGATGGCCAACAATGTGAAATCATGCCTGTTTAATGACACCTCTATTAAAAACATGAAGGACTGGGTTCAGATGAGCTTCCAGATGGATAAACACGTGGGGGTTCGTGGAGAGTGGTGTGCCCCACCGAGAGGGCATGGAAGCTTCACACCCCTTCCCTCATACCTCGCCCTAAGCATCTCTTCTATCTGGCTGTCCGTCTTTGTGCTTTGTAATAATGTTAATAATAAAAGTTAAGGTAAGTGAAGTGTTTCCTTGAGAGCTGTGAGTTGCTCTAACAAATTGAGTGAACCTAAGGATGGGTCATGGGAACCCTGATTTATATAGCCTGTTGGTCAGAAGCACAGGTCACGACCTGAGGCTTGTGGGAGGGGGGGACAGTCTTGTGGAACTGAGCCCTCAACTTCGACACCATGTCCAGGTGGATGTCAGAATTGAGTTAAATTAGAGGATGTGGCCTGGTGTGGTGCCTCACGCCTGTAATCCCAGCACTTTGGGAGGCTGAGGTGAGCGGATCACCTGAGGTCAGGAGTTCCAGACTAGCCTGGCCAACATGGTGAAACCCCGTCTTTACTAAAAGTACAAAAATTAGCTGGTGTGGTGGTGCGTGCCTGTAATCGTAGCTACTTGGGAGGCTGAGGCAAGAGAATCGCTTGAACCCGGGAGGTGGAGGTTGCAATGAGCCGAGATTGCACCGTTGCACTCCAGCCTGGGGGGACAGAGTAAGACTCCATCTCAAAAAAATTAAAAAATAAAAAAATAAGTAAATTAGAGGATGCCCAGCTGGTGTCTGCCGGAGAGTCACCTGGGAAACTGCTTGGTTGCTGTGTGAGGAGAAATCCCCATACATTTTGGTGACCAGAAGTGTAGTATTGAGTGTGCTGTGTGAGATAATAGGAAAAAAAAATTTTGTTTTTTCTTTCTCTATATTTTAATACCCAACCTTCAAAATAAAATCAAAACCAACATTTTGCTGCTGTAGGAAATTACTACACATTTAGTAGCTTAAAGCAACACGCATTTATTAACTTAGGGTTCTAGAGTTCAGAAGTCCTAAACTCAAGGTGTCAGCAGGGCTGTGATTTTTCTGGAGGCTCTAGGGGAGAATCCATTTCTTTGCTTTTTCCAGCTTCTTGAGGCCGCCTGCGGTCCTTGGCCTGTGGTCCTGTTTTCCGTCTTCCGAGCCAGCAGTGCCATGTCTTCTGAGCTCTCTCTCACCTCTCCTTCCACTGTCCCACCTCCTGTCTTCTGACGTTGGTCCTCCTACCTTCCCTCTTTTCAGGACCTTTGTGATTACATGAGGTGCACGTGGATAATCCAGACTAATCTCCCCATCTCAAGATCCTCCTCAATCATGTTTGCAAAGTTCCTTTTGCCATGTAAGATACCATTCACAGGTTCTAAGTGTTGGGGTATGAACATTGTTGGGGGGCCATTGTTCAGACTACTGTAGTTATAATTTAATACTAAATTTGTTATATTCTTTGGCAATCTAGTTTCATAAATGCCTTCGGTTATCTCTTCTGATAGCGGTGTTTGGTTTTTGTGCCCTTCCTGCTTCCTTAACTGGTTCTAATATACAACTTTAATTTGTTTTATCACCATTAACAATTTCTGTTGGACAGTGACATTAATTGGCAAAAGTTCTGCATCTTTGTTATAATACTAACACTTGGGCAATAGGAACATATTTTGGGCTATGAATGAGCTCTTTATTAAAGCTGTAAAGGAAGATTTCTTTTCCTCTTCGTCAATTTGTATTAGCAGCTACCTCAAAGGAGGCCCAGTCAGCATCTATTAAAATTCCTAAACTGCAAACTTTAGATTAAAGGAGCATTGGAAAGAGATGAGATGAGAGTAGGGTATGGACATTCCTTCCTCATTTTCCCTGATTTCACCTGCTGATTGGAGAACCTGAGATTCACCTGCTGATTGGAGAATCTGAGATTCAGTCTATAGCGTGTGTATAAAATGGGAGTCTGAGCCAGATGCAGTGGCTCATGCCTGTAATCCCAGCACTTTGGGAGACGGAGGACAGAGGATCGCTTGAGCCCATGAATTTGAGATCAACCTTGGTAACAGTGAAACCGTGTCTCTACGGAAAACAAAAAATTAGCCAGGGATGGTGATATGCGGCTGTACTCCAGCTACTTGGGACGTTGAGGTGGGAGGATCCCTTGAGCCCATGACAGTGAGCCATGATTGTGCCACTCTGCTCCTGCCTGGGTGACAGAGCAAGACCCTGTCTCAAAACAAATAAAGGGGAGAATCTGTTTTCTAGCATTTCATTGATGTTAGCAGTTTACCATCCAGTCAAGAACGTTTATTGAGCACCTACTGATGTGAGCCTTGGAGGGATTTTAATAGCTAATGGTGGGGTGGAGCCGCTTGAACCTATAAAGAAGTCTGAGAAGCTACAGCCAGAGAGGGAGAAGGCAGGCCAGGGAAATGCTGAGGAGGAGAGTAAGGCTAGTAATTCTGGATGCTGCTTAGAGGGCAGGACGAGGAGATCTGAGAAATGGCCTTGGTCTTCGATGATGTGAGGTCACTGGTCTTCATGGAGGTGACAAATCCCGTGTGGGCTGTATCTTCAGATGACTTCATTCTCTGGATGGAGTGGTTTGAATCTTATGTAAGAAATACGTTCCATGAAGCGGCATAGGCCTTTGTCTTGGAGCTTTTTGAATTCTCAAATTTGTGAATACTCCCATAGCGTATAACTTACCCTACAAAATGGAATAATGTAGACTTTAAAGACTTTGAATTGGTATTTCTGCTTTCTAAAGAACCATCATTTCTTAGTCCTTTTGCCTTTGTCTCCATTTCTGGCACCAGCACAAGGCTGTTAGTAACTGGTGCTGTCATTGGTTCTTTACCGCACGGTCCTGACTCACTCTTGTGTCATGACCAATGGTGAGGTGTGTTGAAGTCATTTGCTTCTAATTATTGGCTAAGGCTCTAGACTTTATGGAGGACTTACTAAAAAAAGGAAGCAAGGCAACTATTGTATTATTGCTTTTCCCATGTATGAATTCCAAAGTGCTTTACTGAGTGCGGCAGGAGGGCTAGAAGCAGAGCCAGCTGTTGCTGGGGTGCATATGGTGTTGGATGCTGACAAAGGCATGTGGGGTTGTGCAGCATTGCCTGTCATCTGCAGTGTTGGTGCATGTGTATGTTTGGGGGTTGGTTGAGAGCCACTGGGCCTTACTGATGAACTAAAAGTACAAAGAACCACTATGCTGTAAGAAAATTACAGTTATTATGTATCATGACCATGGAGTTACCAGGCAAATGCCCAGTGTCAGCTATCCAGGTCAAGTTCTGGGCAGGAGAGAGAATACCAGGCTTGGGGATACCAGGGGTCAGGGAGGCCTTGTTAGCAGAATCGACCTTTAAGATAGAACTGGAGCAGTTGAAATGCCCAGGCTGCAGCACCTGCAGGTGTGACCCAACTGACCCCAGGCCTCCAGAGCAGTCGTTCTTATCCCTGCCTGTGGATGGGAATCACCTGTGGCATTACAGTGCCCTTCACCTCCACCTCCACCTTTGGAGGTCTTGAATCTGTATTAGCAAATAACAACTCCCTTTCCTTCTGCCCCCAAGCAACTCTAACGTATATGCTATATATATTAGAGTTTATCTCATGATACTTTTAGACTGGTGGAGGAATAAGAGGTATCATAGTTTCATCATTGGAACTCTTTAGGAACAAACAGTGACTCACATGCATAATACACTGGTGCACACACACATCCTTAAGTAGCATTTGTTTGAATATAATCAGGCCTTACATATATTGTATCAGTAAACATAAATGTAGCTGTCTGAGGAGTAAAATGCTGAAACTATTAATGTGATATTCCAATAAAAAGTCAGTCAAGTGTCTTACTCAGCTATACAAATTACAAATGTCAGTATTTGATTTTCTTTTTTTGAGAGTGGGTCCTGGGGGATACAGGGTCTTGCTCTGTCACCGAGGATGGAGTGCATTGGCCCAATCACAGTTCACTGTGTACCCTCGACTTCCTGGGCTCGAAGAATCCTTTCACCTCAGCCTCCCAAGTAGCTGGAACTACAGGCACATGCCACCATGCCCAGCTAATTTTTAAATGTTTAGTAGAGATGAGGGCTCACTCTGTTGCCTAGGCTGATCTGGAACTCCTGGGCTCAAGGGATCCTCCCAAAGTGCTGGGATTACAGGCATGAGCCATCGCCTACTGGCCCTTTCTTGATACTCTTGATACTGAGCTCTGTAGTCTTAAACTCCTAATAAGCATTCTGGAATCTTCAGAGTGCCTAACTGCCATTTTAGCAGAGCTTGGTGTTGGGACGAACGGAGGCAGGATGGTGCACTTCCGGGCTCTTCTTCACCACCAACTCTTTCCGTGTGTGCGAGAATGCAGCTGACGCCCGGGAAGGTGCAGATTAATCAGGCATGCACCAGGTGATGTCAATCCGAGGAGACCAAGATTTACCTGGTGGCACCTGTGGAGCGCCCCCCCTCCCCCGACATGCCCGTGCCCCGCCTATTGCCCTTCCACTCCTAGAAAAGTCGCTCCCAGCAGATGCGCGGGGGGTGGGCTTTCTCAGTCCCCACTCTTGTCGGGACTGTATTAGAAACTCCCCCCCCCGCCCCACCCCCCAGCTCCGGTCCCTGAAGCTAGATGACTAAAGAATAAATTTGCAGTTTTGCTTTTAGCCTTGCCTACTCGCTGGTTCTTTTGTGCCCACTCTGGTGGTCTTAGAAAAACAAATCACTTGGGTCTTCTTTTTGTATTTTAATTCCTTGTAATTGGTCTGCCTCTGTCCTACGGCCTGTGGTATTCAGATCACTAGAATACCTTAGATTCCTTTTCTGCTGGAAAACCAGCTGGAGTCTAGAAGAGTAAGGCTTATTTAAATCACAGAAGGAACACTAGCTAGTGGGTCAGAAGACTTGGGTCTTGGTTCTAGTCATGGTTCTACTATTGACTTTTTTGTGACTTTGGATGATCTATTTTATATCTCTGGACTTCAGTTTTCTTATATAAAAAGTGAATGGAACTTGATCGCTGTGATTTTAAACACTTTTTGCATTCTAAGACACATCTGTGATTTTTACCGGTGGATCTAATACTTTCAAATCAGTCTATGTATTCAGAACCTCTACAAGGGCTGGACTGGGGGCTGTAGGGTGTTCAAAGACATGTAAGAAATGCTCCTAGCTCAAATGAATATTCTACTTAAGATAATATGTAAATACACCCAGAGCTAAAGAACATAAGATTAAATAACCATTCAAGTCAGACATGCCATAATTAGTTGTTAGATGAATGGAATAGATCAGCATTTCCCAAACTCTAACGTGGATTATCAGTTCTGCAAGAAGTTAATAGGGCTTCCTGAACAAATGGGTTTTTAGGTCAGTGGAGTTTAGAGAAAATGTTGGGTCAAACAAAATTAAACAGTTTATTTATTAAAACCTTCTTGAGGCCTTTAATAAATTAGTCTCCATAATGAACTCATAGCTGCATAATCTTTGGTTTGCCAGACTTTGTTCAAGAAGCCCTTAATTTTTTTTTTTTTTTTTTTTTTAATGAGGAACTATTCACTAATTGAATGAAGTACAATTTGGGAAGCTGGTTTTAGTGCTCAGTGTATTAGAAGTTTAAGGTGAGAGAGGTAGTTTCAGCCTGGATGGCCAAGGAAAGTTTTACGAGGTGGTGGGTCCAGAATGTTGGGGTGGGTTTGCACAGAGGGAGAGCCTGAGAGGAGCACTTGGAAACAGCATGCGGCTGAGATGGGAGACAAGTGAATGGAATGGAGTGGTGGATGGTTCACACTTCAAAATCTCTGAGGGCTCAGTCTTTTTCCTGGAAGTGCTCCTTGGACAGAGTTTCTTTTCTTTTCTTTTTTTCAGGCTGGAGTGCAGTGGCAAGATCTCAGCTCACTGCAAGCTCCGCCTTCCGGGTGTTCACGCCATTCTCCTGCCTCAGCCTCCCAAGTAGCTGGGACTACGGGCGCCCGCCACCACGCCCAGCTAATTTTTTGTATTTTTAGTAGAGACGGGGCTTCACCATGTTAGCCAGGATGGTCTCAATCTCCTGACCTCGTGATCCGCCCCCTCTTGGCCTCCCAAAGTGCTGGGATTACAGGTGTGAGCCACTGCGCCCGGCCCAGAGTTAACTTTTCTCCCAAGGTTCGAAATCCCCAGAGGCTCTGAAGGGCGCTCGGGCCCCGCCCCACTCACTCATGTGCATTTCTGGTTTTGTTCCTGCTATGTCCCATTACAAGCCAATTCCTAGGCTTGCTCAGTCTGACAGGCTACCATGAGGTGCTTGTGACACCAGAATAGAACTTGGCTATTTCCTCACTGTGAGTGGGCCAGGACTGAGCTTCCAAAGCCTGGCCGAGGGCTGGCTGCCACTGATGCAGAATCCTCTAATGAGGAGCCCAGGATTCTGTATTTCCAACAGGTCCCAGGTCCTTGGATGTAGGGGAGGAACTTGGAGCAGAAGCAGCATGGCTCTGATTGGGCCCAGGGAGCCTGCATAGCGCCTCCTTACATTAAATTTCACTGGATCCTCTCAATCGCCCTGGGGAAGGCTTGGGCGATCTATGTGCTATCGGCTCCAGTCCACAGCACTGAGGAGTAACGGGATTCCCAGTTGTTAAGGGCCTAATTCCATATAGCTTCCCTTGAACAAGTACATCCCATTGCTTTACAGAATTAGGTAGCAGTTATTGAGTCACTCATTTGCAAATGTAGTTATAGAAATGCATGATCATATTAGAAGGATCCAGGGAGGAAAGGGGCTTGCATTGGGCAGGCTGAAGGAGCTTCACCTCTGGATTCGGTTTATTCTGTTGTGTGTTTGCTGTTCCTCCAGTACCCTCTCTGTCATGTGCTGCTTTTCTAAAACCTGTGTGGAAGTATTTATTACAGAGAGATGCCAGGTTTATTACTTTTAAGGGCGAGAACACTTGACATGCAGCGGGAGGGAAAGACATTGACGTTGTGATCCTGTGGTGTAGCTTATTTTTAATCACAGAGAGAAATGCTGAGGTTTGTTTTAACTGAGATACAAAGTGTTAGAAATAAGCTTTGGTTGTTAGGAATAGTCATTCACGGAGCAGTCTCTAGATTCACTAGTATGTTATCCCAAATCTGAAGCAAGCAAGTCCTTTTAAAGCTCAGCATCAGAACTCATGTACTGACCTAGTTTAAAATATTAAAGTGCAGTTCATCCTATCAGGAGAAAACTACTACAGAGCATGCTCTTCGAGTGTCTTCTTTATTTGTTTAGGGGGCTTCTTTTTTCCTCAGAGAGAGGGCATTAGTTGCATAATTTTGCAGGGCAACTGGCTTCTTACTCCTTTTGCATTCCTTAGTGGTATCTCAGCTTTGCAGTTTTAGGGGAAAATGAGCTTTGATGTGTAGTAAAAATCATAACTGATTTTAATATAAAATAGCGAATGCTGGGTATTAAACTCCTTGGCAGCAGGAAAAATAACATGTCAGAGAACATTAGTTTTCAAAACCTGAAATGAAGTGGCTTAATTCATCAACAGAAGCCCTGGCGATGCAGCAAGTCTTAAGAGGAGGGGACCGAAATGGCTTGGTGAGTGGTATGGGGAGGGGTATCTGGGGCTATAATTCCTCCATGCGTAGATCTTGAAAAGTCTTATGCATGACCCAGATCTTTTGTTTCTAGGGGAGGGTCTTTGTCAGAGTTTGGTCCTGATGCTGAAGTGCTTTCTTCCTGTTCCTCTCTCCTCTGCTAAGATCCTTGGGGCTGCAGTAGTTACTTGATAGCCCAGTAGATGAGCTGGCAGAGGGCAGGAAAGTTTAACATTCCTGTGCAGCACCTTTTGCATCAGGACTGCTCTAGTGTGGAGAATCACTGTCCCCCCAGGGCCAAATTCCCCTTTAAAAACAGGCTGGGCATGGTGGCTCATCTTGTAATCCCAGCACTTTGGGAGGCCAAGGCAGGAGGGTTGTTTGAGCTCAGGAGTTAAGAAAATAAATAAAAATTGCTGGACGTGGTCTGTAGTCCCAGCGACTTGGGAGGCTGAAGTGAGAGGATTGCTTGAGCCCAAGGAGGTTGAGGCTGCAATGAGCTATGATCAAGCCACTGCACCCCAGTTTGGGTGACAGAGCCAAACCCTGTCTTTGAGAAAACAACAGAACCTTGGCCAAAGCTATGCATAGAAAGGACAAGAGAAAGTTGGCAAGTAGCCATATTTCCAGGCTTGGCGTTCACAATCAAAAGTGCATGGTTCCGTGATTTTCTGTCTTTATTTTCTGAAATCACAACTTCCCCCTTGCTTCCTTCTTGCTGTTGCTTCTCTGTCCTGGTTGTAAAAGAATTTGGGCTCCTGGTGGAGTTCTGCCACTGTCACTCTCTTGCTCACAAATCTTCAGTAGCTCCCAGTTGCCCCTGTACCTGGACCCCAACTTACTCTCCTAATGTTTTCTACTGTCTCCTGCAGAATCTCTCCTCTGGCTTCCAGGCTCTCTCAGCTTCCAGGCTGACCTCTCAGTGTGGGTCTCAGTAGAGTCTTCACCTTTTGGCTTTGACTCAGACTCCTTGCCTGAAATGCTCTTCTCCCCACCAACCACTAGATCCTACCCTTGGATGGAGTATGAGCGGGGAGTTGTTGTTGCTTGTGCACTGGAGTGTGATATCCGAAGCCTAGCGAGGAGGCAAATCCAGAAGCTGATGGTGTATCCGAGTCACCGTGTTTATAGAAAGCTTATCCTTTCGTTAACTTGGGCACGGGTTGAACTTGTATGTAAATACATATTCAGCATAGATAGTCCCCTGTAGGAGATACAGTGGGGATTCAGCTTTTTTTTAACCTAACATCTGTGAGTATTGCCCTACATCATTAAGTGGCCCCCATCCTGTGTGTGTGTGTGTGTGTGTGTGTATGTGTTTGAGACGGGGTCTGACTTTGTCATCTGGGCTGGAGTGTGGTGGCATGAACACTGATCACTGCAGCTTCCACCTCTTGGGCTCAAGAGATCCTCCTGCAGAGATCCTCCTGCCTTAGCCTCCTGAGTAGCTGAGTACTAGCTCCTGTGTGCTACTATGCCTAGCTAGCTAATTTTGTAGAGATGAGGCCTTGCAATATTGCCCAGGCTGGTCTTGAGCTCCTGGGCTCAAGCTGTCCTTCTACCTCAGCCTCCTAAAGTGTTGGGATTATAGGCATGAGCCACCATGCCTGGCATATATATAGATATATCTATATATCTTTTTATTTTTATTTATTTAATTTATTTCTTTTAGCTCAAATGTTGTTTCTCCATTCTTGTTCTTTTAATGTATGGTCTGAGCATGCCTGCCTTTACAATTGCCTGGAGTGGTGTTTTTCTTTTTGGTAGAGATGAGGTCTTGCTATGTTGCCCAGGGTGTTCTTGAACTCCTGACTGTTTGGACGAACCGAGGCAAGATGGTGCACTTCCGGGTTCTTCATCCCCACCCCCAACTCTTCCCGCGTGCTCGAAAATGCAGCCGGCGCCCAGGGAGGGTGCAGACCAACTGGGCATGCGCCAGGTGACGTCAATCTGAAGAGACCAAGATTTACCTGGTCGCACCTGTGGAACGCCCCTGACACGCCCATGCCCCACCTATTGCCCTCCCACTCCTAGAAAAGCCGCTCTCCGCCATTGAGCCACGCGGCCTTCTTGCAGCCCCACTCCTGTCGGGATGTCGGGACTGTGGGAAGTCTGTCCGAGAGCCCCACCGCGGGGGGACTCTGCCGGCCTCCTTTGCCGGAGGCCGACAGACTTCTCCCGCACACCTTAGGTTACCAAAATAAACGTGCAGTTTTGCGCCTGACCTTTGCCTACTTGCTGGTTCTTTTGTGCTCGCTCTGGTGGTCTTAGAAAAACAAGACACTGACCTCAAATGATTCTCCTACCTTGGCCTCTCAAAGTGCTTTAGTGGATTATAGGTGTGAGCCACTGTGTCTGACCTGCCTGGTTCTTGGTAAATTTGAAGATTCCTGGGCACTACTGCAGACCCAGAGCAGAGTCCAGGAGAGGACCAGGGCACACTGATGTGATTCTAAGGGCCATGTGTACCACAGCCCCACTGCTAGCCCCTGGAGTCTGCAGACTGCCCCGTGTGTCTTGGGCATGGTGTGAGCGGCTAGTTGTGGCAGTCTGGCCAGGTCAGGGTTGGGTGGGCAAGTAAGGGCTGCCAAGGAGAATCTGGATTCTTTTTTTTTTTGAGACGGAGTCTTGCACTGTCGCCCAGGCTGGAGTGCAGTGGCCGGATCTCAGCTCACTGCAAGCTCTGCCTCAGGGGTTTACACCATTCTCCTGCCTCAGCCTCCCAAGTAGCTGGGACTACAGGCGCCCGCCACCTCGCCCGGCTAGTTTTTTGTATTTTTGTTTTATTAGTAGAGATGGGGTTTCACCGTGTTAGCCAGGATGGTCTCGATCTCCTGACCTTGTGATCTGCCCGTCTCGGCCTCCCAAAGTGCTGGGATTATAGGCGTGAGCCACCGCGCCCGGCCGAGAGAATCTGGATTCTTAAGAGAAGTTGACTGGGCTGGGCTCGGTGGCTCACGCCTGTAATCCCAGCACTTTGGGAGGCTGAGGCGGGCGAATCACGAGGTCAGGAGATCCAGACCATCCTGGCTAACGTGGTGAAACCCCATCTCTACTAGAAATACAAAAATTAGCAGGGCATGGTGGTGTGTGCCTGTAGTCGCAGCTACTCAGGAGGCAGAGGCAGGAGAATCGCTTGAACCCGGGAGGCAGAGGTTGCAGGGAGCCAAGATGGTGCCATCGCACTCCAGCCTGGGCGACAGAGCGAGACTCCATCTCATAAAAAGAAAAGAGGAATTGGCTCCACAACCCTGATTACCTGGCCAGGGATTGACCAGGACTGTGGTGAGGGAGCCTTTGCTGCTGTCCTCAACTAGCTTTTGGGCCTTGCAGAGGTCCACGGGCTTCAGGAATGCTTTCTGCCCTTGACTCTGTTTTATCTTTTGGTGGTACATATCAGAGCCATGGCTAGAGTGCCCCAAGTCTTGTTTTGTGTCAAACACCCTCCAAGGCAGACGACCTGCAGTTTTAGATCATATATTTATGTGACATGATGCCTGTTTAGGGGTCTCCAGAGTCAGAAGTGGGGTGTGTGTGTGTGTGTGTATGTACGTGTTGATATTCTTGGGCAAAGGGTGATTCTAACTGCAGAGACCATGTGTCCTCCAGCCCCGAGGCTTCCCTGGCGCCTGTGGAGACAAACTTCATTGCCTATGGGGTTCTGGTCCTGGATCGTTTCTTAGAGCTGAGCATGAGGTGATGCCAAGGCCCTTAGGATGCACCAAGGGTGAAAGAATAGTGGGGTTGTGAGGGTGCTTCTGCAGGGAGCCCTGAGGCCTAGACAGACGGGAGCCAGGCGGGCTTGCGAAATGTTCTCCCTGGCTGCAAACCTGCTCCTCCCTCTGCCCTGGCCTTCCTTGCATTTCATTTGTATCCTGCTGATTTGATTTCCTTTTGCATTGTGTAAGGTTCTCAGTAAGATACCTATTCCATGAAGTTAGAGATGAAGTAGACACAAGAGAGGGAAAGAGCTGGCTAAGCTGGAAATGAGAAGGAAATCGAAAGTTTGAGAACACATTGTGGTAAAAATAAACATAACATAAAATTTACTACTTTAACCATTTGTAAGTGTATAGTTGAGTGGCATTAAGTACATTCACATTGCTGGGCAGCATCACCACCATCCATCTCCGGAACTCTTTCATCTTGTAACACTGAAACTGCCCATTACCACTCATCCTCCTTCCCTCCAGCCCTTGGCAACCACCAGTCTACTTTGTCTTTATGATTTTGACTACTCTAGGTCCTCAATCAGTGGAATCATACAGCATTTGTTTAAGTTCACATTTTTCTGTGTCGATATTTTGAGTAAGTCCAGTAAGTTAAGAAGGGGAGAAGGGACTTGACTTGCCTCTCCTTTGGAGGCAATCCTCC
Source organism: Piliocolobus tephrosceles (assembly GCF_002776525.5). Lineage (NCBI taxonomy): Eukaryota > Metazoa > Chordata > Mammalia > Primates > Cercopithecidae > Piliocolobus > Piliocolobus tephrosceles. Next base: position 103,747,806 of record NC_045439.1, on the reverse strand, counting down.
TGCTCCCTTCTCCTGCCCTTGTTGCCCACAGTGGCGGGGTCAGTGTACTGCTTGACCTAATCCTCTGTGTAGAATGGGCTGGCAGCTGGAGGCTCTCGAAGTTTGCTTCCAGCTGTTCTTGGGATTTAGTGTTTTCTCTGGAATGAAGATGAAGCAGGGTTGCCAGATAAAATACAGGCTGCCCAGGTGAATTAAATCTCAGATAAGCAGTCTATCATTTATAGTAAAAGTATCTTCCAAAGATTGCATGGGAAATACTTACACTGCAGAATTATCTGTGGTTTACCTGAAATGCAAGTTTAACTAGATTTCCTGCATTTTTGCTTGCTAAATTTGGGCGATCCAACGGTGAACACACAATAAAGCAGCTCATTGGTAAAAGGGCATGCAGTTGGCTAGAAAGATTTTGAGAGACGGGTAGATTTGATGGTGCAGAGAGAGAGGCCATTTGGCATTGTCAACCTACTTTTGTTTTTTTTTTTTTTTTTTTTTTTTTTTTGATAGAATATTAACTTGGATCCTCAAAGTAGGATTGGAAAGTAGCTACATAGACTCCTGTCATTTGTGTCTTCAGAGAAACAAGCAGCGAGTAGTGGCTAATGAGAATATGATCTGCACATGGCAGGTGCCAAAAGTGTGCTCTAATACAAGACCCTTTCTTCCTCTGCAGGTGCTGGGCTACCTGACTGATAGCAGGGACTGAAGGAGGGCAGTTCTTGAAGAGTTACCCAGATCCAGCTGCTTATCTGCCCCTGGCCATGGTGTATGTTGCTGACTGACTGCACCAGCTGCTGAGAGGTGGTTTTAAGTAGTGTGAGTAATTGAAAGTTGATTCCAAGTTTCCCTCTTGTCCCTTCCTGTTTAATGAACAGTCAGCTGTCCTCGAATTTATTTTGTGGTGGTACTTTGAATCAGCCCCCCCGTGTGAGAATTGAACAAAAACACGACGGATGCAAAGCGTCTGCCCTGAGTAATTCAGGCCAGCGTTGAACCCCTCTCTCTGTGTTTTCTGTGTGGCTGGTTTTCACTTACCTCCTCCCCTTTGGGTCTAGGTTCCTGTGACTGGTTTGCTTTCTCCTCGGTGTTTTGGAGGACATAAAATGATAGTTCTCAGGGTTTGCAAACAGTGTGAGCCCTTCCTGCAGCTGCCGGTGGGTGGGTGGATAAAAATCAGTTTCACTGCTATTGTCCACAGGCCGGGTCCACCCCCAGGTGCCAGTGGCTGACCCCTGGCCACCCGTGCAGGAGTGTGAGTGGCTGCCTGCTACAAGGGCCTCTGTGGCTCGGAGGAGATGGGCACATGTGATGCTCCCTTCAGAGCAGTGGTAGACATGCTTTATTTTGGGGTTTTGAAACCCTAGCATTTAGTGGCTCAGTTTGGCCTTTTGCTTCCCCTAAGGGATTCTGTGATGTTTAATGACTCAACTCGGATTGTACTCCGGATGTTTCTTTTCCACTGATGTCAGTTTATAGAGCAGTCGTCCAGCAAATGTTTGTGCGGGAAGGAGGCAGAAAGGGAAGGAAGAGGCAAGGGGGCACTTCGGGAGGCCAGGCCCTGACATTTTAATGCCCAGTGCTTTTGCTTCCAGACTTACTGGAGGGGTCTGGTTGGGGCTTCGATGATTGGGACCTGAGGGCCGTCTCGTGCAGGGCTGCTGGTTCTCTGGCTGGGTTCTCTGTGAGAACTTTGGGATGCCAGGTGGGGGCACCCTCATGGGGTATGGGATTATTTTTAGGTCTGGTCATTATTATCTGGGGTTATTTTAGGTCTGCACATTTAGGTGGGATGTCTGGCAGATGCCTTAGAGCATGTGTTTCAGGAAGTGGGGTGCAGCACAGGGCCCTGTGCCCCATCCCTTCCGCGAGTCCCCCTCTGGCTCGTCTCCATAGGAGTTCAGCTTGACACAGGGGGTGAGGGAGAGGGCAAGGGCATGGGCAAGAGGGAGGGTTTAGTTCTGAGCAGATAGGCCCAGTTCCTTAGTTTGCCTTAGACACTGGAAAACTGGCTTCTTTCATTCAGCCCTTTAGAGGAGTGGCCCAGAGTAGCCTAGCAGGGACTGAATTCTTTTGGATGGCTTCCAGAGCATTCTTCCCAAGACCCTGCCTTCTGCCGACCTTGTGACATCGGGGCAGGTCGGGAGAGAAGAGATAGACACTGTCATCCCCCCAGTCCCAGGTCCCTCCACACAGCTTATTCCTCACTTTTCCTCCCCCGGGGGGGCTGGCAGAATCAAACTTGTGAAATCCTGGACCCAGGGGTTTTGTGGTGGGCAGTTATGTCCGTTACTAAGCACAAGGAATTTGAGCAAAGGAGGGAGAAAAATAGATAACTGTTTTTAAAGGAAACCACTGTATTCAATGGACTCCCCTTTTTTGAGGGTTTGTTGTGGGCAAAAGATTGTGGTGCCTCCTGAGAGTGATACAGAGGCAGTGAGTCCCCGACTCTGCCTGCAGGAGTGTGTGGGTCGGCAATATTGCAGTTTCCGGGTCAGGAGAGAGGTACCCGATGGAGGGGATGTGATGGGGAACTCGGGAAGGGGTTCCTGGAGGTGCACTTCAGCCATGCCTTCAGCAATCGGCTGAATGTCAAAAATGCCAGTGGGAGATGATGGTCTGGACAGGAGATACTGAATGAACCAAGACAAAAAGACGGAACAGCACAGTGGGAGAAAGGCAGATAGCACAGGGATTGTTAAAAGACTGGGGCGCCGCACTGTATGGGGAGCAATGTTTTTGTTTTTTTAACCACTGGCCTAGTGTCGGTTGTGAGCTGTCTGTTGACTTTTAGAAAGAGTAACCTGTATCTCGTTCCTCCTCATGGACTTCTGCGGTTACCACTATGCCAGAACGCCATTCTGGAAGGCCTCCAGCAACCCTTTGGTGTCCAGATCTCACAGTTTGTTCCCAGGTGCCCTGCTTGGGGCTGCCCATCACGGGTCACTGCTTATCATCCTCTAACACCCTCTCTCCCTTTTGCCTCTGGGACTCCATATGCCTTGATGGGCTGTTTTCCAGCCCCCCTCTGCTATCTCTCTTGACTCTGACACACATCTCCATTCCCCAGCATCCTGACCTCGGACCTATTACCCCTCCACCTGTTCCCTGTGCCTGAGCTTTACCTCTCGGCCAGGTGCGGGGAGTCTGGCTGACACTTTGGTTTTGCAGACCAGTGCAGCTGGCCTTGCTCCTGGGGGTTAGGGGTCTGCAGTTGTGAACCCCAGAAACCCAAAAAACTGAAATTCAATCTACAGACATCTATTAAGAACCTACTGGGTGACAGAGTGAGACTCTTAAAAAGAAAAAAAAAGAACCTTTGACCTGGTGTGGTAGCTCACGCCTGTAATTCCAGCACTTTGGGAGGCTGAGGTGGGTGGATCACAAGGTCAGGAGATCGAGACCATCCTGGCTAACACGGTGAAACCCTGTCTCTACTAAAAATACAAAAAAAATTAGCATGGCGTGGTGGTGGGCGCCTGTAGTCCCAGCTACTCAGGAGGCTGAGGCAGGAGAATGGCCGGAACCCGGGAGGTGGAGCTTGCAGTGAGCTGAGATGGCACCACTGCACTCCAGCCTGGGCGACAGAGTGAGACTCCGTCTCAAGAAAAAAAAAAAGAACCGTATTGGATCAAGCCCCCAAGGGGACAAGTGACAAGTAACAGCCCTGGATCATCTGGGGAGTACCTACTGTTTCTCCAGCCTTCCTTTTCCAAGGTCCTCTTCACTGGAAAGCTCTGAGCCGGATCTACATATCCAAGAAGGCCAAACTCCTTTTTGTCCTTTTCTGTAATCTCAAGCTTCTCATCTCTCTCAGCCTCCTACTTCCTAGCAATTTGACAAAAGGTGAAAACCGTTTCCTCAGCTCTTCAGAGCTGCAGCAGTAGCAGCTGCAGCCTCAGCCGCACGGAAGGTGGAGGTGCTCTTGAGTGAGTCCTCCCCACCGTTTAAAATGCAGGGTTGAACCTGAGGGATTTATGTGTTCCCTGGGTATGTGTCTTGTGCAGGCGACTTTGAATTTGATACTCCCGTCACATAGCCAGTGCCTGAAAACCCTGAAATGATTCTTGGTATTCATAATTCACATTGGGTAGGCTTAGGTAGTATTTATAGCACTCACAAGACAAGCTATTGCCAAAGGAGGTAGTGACACTTATCAGGGCCTGTGTAGGAGACACAGAGCTGAGTAGACTCTTTCTCTGGCTAATTTTAGATTCCCAGTGTTGAGGTTGGGAATGAGGGCTTGTCACATAGTTAGTATGCTTTCAGAGACTCTGATCTCCCTGAGACTACAAGTACAAGGGTTCTGTGGCCATTTCTGTTTCCTGGGGCTTACTGTTCCATCCGTTATCTCACTGCACAGGTTCTCCCTGGCGCTGTCCCCTTCTGCTGCCCTGTGGCAGAAAAGGGGGGGTTCAAGGCTTCTTGACATTCTGACCTTAGGCCACCAAGCTGTGGGATGGGGAATTCAGGGTGGGGGAGAATTTGACAGTAGGGCATCATGCCTCACAAGCTGCTTTTTACAACCTGTGAATGTTTGACACACTGTTTAGTTTGCCTGTGGGGGCCTGTCTACTCTTGGTCAAGGGGAATTTCCCTGGGGAAGGTATTAGCTCAGGTTGCTATTGCAAAATGCTGTGGACTGGATGGCTTAAACAATAGAAATTTTTTCGCGGTTCTGGAGGCTGGAAGTCTGAGATCAGCATGGTTGGGTTCTGGTGAGGGCCTTCTTCCTGGTTTACAGGCAGCTGCCTTCTGGCTGCGTCTTCACATGACAGAGCGAGAGCGTGAGAGCGTGTGAGCGTGCGTGCACAAGCAGGCTCTCTGGCATCTCCTCTTAACCGGGCACTAACCCCATCATGAAGGCTCCACCGTCATGACCTCACCTAAACCTAGTTATCTCCCTACGGCCCTGTCTCCAGCACCATCCCCCTGGGGGTTAGGGCTTCAGCATAGGAGTTTGGAGGGGACATGATTGAGTTCATAGCAGGGGTTGTTGGAGATTTTCAAACTGCAGATTCTTTAAGGCAGAGGCTGGTGACTGCAGAAGAACTGGGTCCCATCTTCTTGGGGGTCAGACCTCCAGTGGCCGAAGTGCCTTTTCCAGTGACCCAGGGAGAGTTCTTGCTGGGAGAGAGGAACAGCATTCTGGTGGCAAGGCAGGGAGCTGGCTGCTTTGTGTTGGGGTTTTCCATGTGTCTAGATGATAAAGCCATGGCCAGGAGGGGAGGAGTGCAGGAGGGTGCACAGGCAAAAATGCTGCACCTGTGTGGGAGCTGGTTGGCAGGTGAGGGAGTCCTGGGGGCTGGAGGGAGCATGAAGTCCCATTCTGCCCACTTCACTGCTCGGCTTCAGGTTCCCTCTCCTGTGTCACCTCCTGCAGCGAGCACCTAGAATGGATTCCTGCGGTTTTTCCTTTGTGTCATTTGTCATGACTCATTTACCTTGTGTAATTAGCCATGTTTTGGAAGTTTGGGATAGTTTGGAAGAAACTCTGCCAGAAAACTGGAAAAACAATGTTTTTCAGTTGACAGTGACCTGATGGTCAGGTCTGATCAATGGTCTCTCATCCACTGTTGTTGGCCTTGGTGTCTCTTTCTTGGGATTCTGAAGTTTTCGTATGAGTCAACAATAGAGCCTCTATTGCTTGTGGCTCTTGGAGCGCCACCTTTGCAGTGGCGTGGGCATCTCATTGGTGGGAGTGAGGGCTTATGTAGCGATGGCCAGTGGGGACAAGGCTTACTCTTGTGCCCAGGCCTTTTTTCCAGTGTCTCTCCGTGCTAAGGGTCAGGTGGGGTCACCCTCCACCCCTGCCGCCTGCCGCCTCTCCCTGATTCCTTGAGATGGGTGTTAGAAATAGTACATTTGGAATCTTTCACATTGGCGACTTGGCTCCTTGTGCCTTTTCAGTTTCTCCTTCTGAGCTGGGCCTAATGAGAGATGGCACACTGATGACTTGTTAATAAAGAGGTGTTGCTGGTTGGTCATGGTTTTTCTTTTTTTTTTTTTTTATTTTTTTTTTTTTTTTTGAGACGGAGTCTCGCTGTGTTGCCCAGGCTGGAGTGCAGTGGCCGGATCTCAGCTCACTGCAAGCTCCGCCTCCTGGGCTCACGCCATTCTCCTGCCTCAGGCTCCGGTGTAGCTGGGACTACAGGCGCCCGCCACCTTGCCCAGCTAATTTTTTTTTTGTATTTTTAGTAGAGACAGGGTTTCACCGTGTTAGCCAGGATGGTCTCAATCTCCTGACCTCTTGATCCGCCCATCTCGGCCTCCCAAAGTGCTGGGATTACAGGCGTGAGCCACCTCGTCCGGCCTTGGTTGGTCATGGTTTTCCTTTGCCATTCCTGGAGTGTCTCACAAACCTCTAGGAGGGAGAGATTCCTCTTGAAGATACTTAATTAAGAAGTATCTTCTTGAGGGGGCAGCCTGGGGAACATGGCAAAACCTCATCCCTACCAAAAAAAAAGAAAAAATTAGCTGGGTGTCATGGTGCACACCTATAGTCCCAGCTACTCCAGAGGCTGAGGTGGAAGGGTCACCTGAGTCCAGGAGGTTAAGGCTGCAGTGAGCCATGATGACACCACTGCACTCCAACCTGGGCAACAGAACGAGACCCTGTCTCAAAAAAAAATAAAAATAAAAAACTCAAGGGCGATGCAGGGCTTGAGTGTGACTTTCCTTGCAAGTCCCAGCTTGCTGAATCAGCATCTCTTCCTTTTTGCTTCCCTCTCCTACCTCTGCCCTCCTCTCTGGTGGCTAGAAGACCTAAGGAGGGGAGGCTATTAGTGGCTAAACCTCTATTTCAGGGGTCTGCTGGTTTATGTGGCACTAACTCTATGTGAAAAGCAGTAGAATCTGTATTATTATTATTATTATTATTATTATTTTTGAGATGGAGTCTCACTCTGTCGCCAGGCTGGAGTGCAGTGGTGCGATCTCGGCCCACTGGAACCTCCGCCTCCCGGGTTCAAGTTATTCTCCTGCCTTAGCTTCCTGAGTAGCTGGGACTACAGACGCCCACCACCACGCCTGGCTAATTTTTTGTATTTTTAGCACAGATGGGGTTTCACCATATTGGCCAGGATGGTCTCACTCTTGACCTCGTGATCCGCCCACCTTGGCCTCCGAAAGTGCTGGGATTACAGGCATGAGCCACCATACCCAGCCTTTTCTCTCTCTCTCTCTCTTTTTTTTTTTTTTTTTTAAGTAAAATGGAGATCAGTTTGTCTGCTCTTGTCTGCTCTGTGAGGCAGAGTATGAATAGGATGACAAAATAAGAATGCACTTTATTTTGAAAGGGGTTGTGTCTTATAAATCAGTAACGATACCTTTATACTATTCTCCAAGCCCTGAACATCCTAGTCAGTTAAAACTTTATGACAGAGGAAAATTTACTGGAGTTTGAGTAGGAAAGTGTGCATGCCTATGTGTATGAGTGTGTGAATGAACGCGAGCAGGTGTGCTAGGCAAGTCAAGTCTGAACTTCTATTTTTCAGGTTGACAACATCCAACCAACACTTGTCTGGGCCCTTTAGTTTGAGTTGAGTCTTAGTAGGTGTCCTGGGGCAGGCTTTAGTTTTTTTTCTTTCCTCCTGCTGAATGTGATCCTTTTCCAGGGGCTTGTTTTTTGGGTCATAGTTGGCTTGGGGCCACTTAGTGTCTGAGGTCTAAGCTTTGGAGTGAGCCAAAGCTTAGCCAAAGCAATTGTTTTGTTACTCATGTAGTTTTTTGACCTTGCCTCCGAGAGGATTTTCCCCTTGAATAATCAATTTTCATGACATAACTTAAAAGGAAGAAATTACTAGAAAGAGGCAGCAGGTCAGCCATGATTGTTCTTCTCCCCCCTCTGGTGTGATCCAGGACCTCAACTCTGTAGGCTCTGAGCAGACTTGCGGCTGCAGATGTCTGCCCAGGTGCTGCCTCAGCTTCAGGCAGTGACATTCCTACCACCTGTTTCCATTTAAAGCCACTAATATTTATCGGGACTCATACTTTCTAGGGCTGCAAAGGGGGAAGAAGATTGTAGCAGCCAGCCATGTGTCCTAGCAGGTTTCAGCTTCGGGCTGTGTTCGATGTGTTCACACCTCACCCGAATAACTAGCCACATGGTCTTGTGTGAAGAGGCAGGTGTTGTGTGCTGCTCATCCAAGGGAAGCTCTATGTCAGGTGCCAGTCTGGTGATGGACAGGAATCTTCAGCTCGCTTTATTAAGAAAAATAAGAATTCCATGTTTATTTCAGACATGTTTTCTCTCTTTGCAATGATGTTTTGTTGAAATACAGCATAGAGAAACGAACACAAATCATAAATGGATGATTTGATGAATTTTCACAAACTGAACTCACCTGTGTTACCTGTATCCAGCTTAGGAAATAACCCGATTAGTACTTCAGAAGACCCCTGATACCCCTGCTGGTGCACCCACCGCCTTCCCGCAGTCATAAGTAGCTGGGACTACAGATACATGCCACCATGCCCGGCTAATTTTTGTATTTTTTAGTAGAGATGGGGTTTGACCATATTGGCCAGGCTGGTCTTGAACTCCCTCGTGATCCGCTTGCATCGGCCTCCCAAAGTGCTGGAATTACAGGTGTGAGCCACTGTGCCTGGCCAGTTTTGCCTGTTTTTGAACTTAATATAAATGGACCTGTCCAGTGCGTCCTCTTGTTTCTGGTTTTGTTCAACATGATGTTTGTGAGATTTGCTTCCATCTTCTCTTCGTGTGAGTTGTGGGTCTGTCATTCTCGTCGTAGTATGGTATTCATTTTGTTCATATTATGTATCTATTCTTCTGTACATAGGCATGTAGGCAGTTTCCAGACTCCGGCTGTGATGTTTAGAGCAATGTGAATAATGTTATTTATGCCTTTGACACAGATGGGGTTATACCTAGACGTAGTATTTAGATGTGTTTGCTTTGCTTTTCCTAGTGCATTCATTTACTGAGTAGATAGTTACTGAGCATCACTGTGGGCCAGGCTCTGGCTCGGGCCCTGGAGTGAGAGCAGAAACCAGGCAAGCAAGGTGTAGTAGAGGGAGAGGGGTAGCTGTTCTGGGTGGTCTCTTAAGAGTCGACATTTCAGCAAGGGCTTGAAGAATGAGAGCAAGGCTGCCAGGTGAAAGGCGTCTAGGGAAGAGTACTCCATGCAAGGGAAGAGCACGCACAGGAGCACTCACAGAAATTGCTGCTGGCTCAAGAGTGGTCAGCACAGAGTGACCAACTGTTGGCCTGACCCTATCCACACTGATGAAGTCATGGCCTGGGACATTTAACTTTTCATTGTTGGAGTCAAGTGGAAGGGCTATGTCTGTCTGTACTTTTTTTTTGTTGTTTGTTTGTTTTTTGAGACAGAGTTTCGCTCTTGTTTCCCAGGCTGGAGTGCAATGGCACGATCTCGGCTCACAGCAACCTCCGCCTCCCGGGTTCAAGCCATTCTCCTGCCTCAGCCTCTGGAGTAGCTGGGATTACAGGCATGCGTCACCATGCCTGGTTAAATTTGTATTTTTAGTAGAGACGGGGTTTCTCCATGTTGGTCAGGCTGGTCTCGAACTCTAGACCTCAGGTGATCTGCCTGCCTCAGCCTCCCAAAGTGCTGGGATTACAGGCGTGAGCCACCGCGCCTGGCCGTCTTATTAATTTTTTAGAAAGTACTAGGAATAATTCTCCAGGCATGGATAGCACAGATGAGTTAATTTACAAGAAATAAGTTTCAACCAGAAAAAAATGG
>NC_045439.1:103645209-103733084 GCF_002776525.5 Piliocolobus tephrosceles | reverse complement strand
TAGGCCAGGCGCGGTGCCTCACGCCTGTAATCCCAGCACTTTGGGAGGCTGAGGTGGGAGGATTACAAGGTCAAATGATTGAGACCAGCCTGGCCAATATGATGAAACCCAGTCTCTAATAAAAATACAGGATTTAGCCAGGTGTGGTGGCGCATGCCTGTAATCCCAGCTACTTGGGAGGCTGAGGCAGGAGAATCACTTGAATCTGGGAGGCGGAGGTTGCAGTGATCTGAAATCGCGCCGTTGCACTCCAGCCTGGGCCACAAAGCGAGACTCTGTCTCAAAAATAAATAAATAAATAAAAAATAAGTAAATAAATAAAATAAATGATGGAAGAAGGCGCATCAGTGTGGGCTGCTTCACAGAAGCTCCCAGAAGAGGACCAGGAAACATGCACTTTGCTTTATGCTGTCCTCAGCCCCCAGGTCTTCTGAAAGGCCGGTGGGCTGTCCACTTGAGGGAACTGGCTGGACACGTTGTCAGGGCCATCTGTTTTGGAAACCAGCACTACTCTTGGGTTCCTGGTTTACAGCCAGTGACTCATCTTCCCTGGACCCTGAGGGTCCAGATTCCCAGGCTGAGAGTGTGCCAGGCACGTTAGCGTCTTGGGGATGCAGGGAAGTCTGGTTAGCCAGAGGGGACCCCTGTTTTTAGGAGACGAGTGAGGTAGTGCTGTAGGCTGAATAATGAGAGACCAGAGCAGGAGGAAATGGCCTCGCGCTCTGGGTGTGGCTCTTGCCAACTGGGGTCCGGGTCTCGCTTCCAGAACCAGAACCAGTGTGGTATGAGGCTCTGGTGGGAGTGAGACCCACAGGCAGGCTGGACAGCATCCTCTGGCCATTTCTCTTTCCCTCGTTCATTGCCTTGTGTCTCATCTTCAATGAACATACCCTTGTTAGGAAATTGTCTAGTGCTGGGGAAGATCTCTCCTGACCGCAGGACTGCCACCCCCATAAGGAGGAGGATGTGGAAGGAGACACTAAGGACAGCGCCAGACTCTCTAGAGCTCCGTCTTTGCTGTGCAGCTGGCTGATGGCCATGGCCACAGCGTACTTATTCCCTGTTAGAGTAGGGGCACCTCTTGCCTTTCCCCCAACCCCCCCGCCTTTGGCAGCCCTTTTCTGAACTTCTTTGGATGTTTTTCTAGTGTGTATTTTCACCCTCCATTTTCATTAGTGAGGAAAGAGGATAAAAGGCTCTTGTGTCTTTTCATGAAACTCTTGAAACTGTCCCACTTACAGAGCAAGACTACAGCCACCCACTGACTTCCTACTTTCTGACCCGCCCCCCACCTCTGTGTTCCCCTCTGGATCTCTTCCTCCCTTCAGAAATCAAACTGCAATTTTGTGTTTTTGGATATGAATTATGAGAACCATTGTTAATTGACAGGTCTTTATTTCCCAATTTTTTTCTCTATTTCACTTAGCTTATAATGTAGAAAGCATAAAAGTTTGATTCTCAGGAAGCTTAGCCACCAAGAAGGTACCTTGTTTCCTGGTTACCTTTTGTTAATGCGATGTGAGTGCATTTTAAGAGTTAATCTGGACAAATGCAAATGAAAACCACAATGAGATACCATCTCACTCCAGTTAGAATGGGGATCATTAAAAAGTCAGCAAACAACAGATGCTGGAGAAGATGTGGAAAAATAGGAACACTACCACTGTTGGTGGGAGTGAAATTAGTTCAACCATTGTGGAAGACAGTGTGGTGATTCCTCAAGGATCTAAAACTAGAAATACCATTTAACCCAATAATCCCATTACTGGGTATACCCAAAGGATTATAATCATGCTAGTATAAAGACACATGTACACGTATGTTTATTGCAGCACTATTCACAACAGCAAAGACTTGGAACCAACCCAAATGTCCATCAATGATAGACTGGATTAAGAAAATGTGGCACATATACACCAGGGAATACTATGCAGCCCTGAAAAAGGAAGAGTTCATGTCCTTTGCAGGGACATGGATGAAGCTGGGAACCATCATTCTCAGCAAACTATCACAAGGACAGAAAACCAAACACCCCATGTTCTCACTCATGGGTGGGAATTGAACAATGAAAACACTTGGACACAGGATGGGGAACATCACACATCGGGGCCTATCGTGGGGTTGGGAGAGAGGGAGGGATAGCATTAGGAGATATACCTAATGTAAATGATGAGTTGATGGTTGTAGCAAACCAGCATGGCACATGTGTACCTATGTAAAAACCTGCACGTTGTGCACATGTACCCTAGAACTTAAAGTATATTAAAAAAACAAAAAAAGTTAATCTGACACCTGACTTGTGAGATGTAATTAGCCATAAGTGTTCTTCAGTCTACTGGGTACCCAAATACTTTTTTTGCAATTAAATAATTGCAAAAAATTTTGGTGTTGTCGGGTGATGGATCACTTTTATTCTTGTTCATGTTAGCAGCCAACTATTGGGCATTCTTGAAATGCTCATTTTCAATGCAAATTCTTTGCACAGTTAGGAGGAAAATGAAATTGTTCTGGCTCCCAGCACTCACTTTGCATTCTTGCCATTCCTTCTGATGGCTGAGGGGAGGGCTCATGACTAAATCACTCAGCATCTTTATGATGATTTCGGATTTCTACTGCTGAGAGGAAACTTCGCCCCGGGATGTTAACCCTCTGTTGCCCATGGGCACTATGGAGGTGCATGTGGGATTACTCAGAGTTTTCGCTCATCTTTTTCACCCCTTTAAATGATCTTTAGATTTCCTCTCTCATTTGGTGTATGGATGATGCATATACTTGGGAAACTTGTGGTGAGTGCATTTTTTTTTTCGTTGTTGTTTTTAAGGCAAATGAAATCTGCTAAGCCCTTTACTTCTTCTGCTTGGCAGCAGCAGTATGTGCTGTTTCCTTTTAGCCTTAGAATATTCCTCTGGTTCTCTCTCTTTGCTGGAAGCTGTTGCTTACTCTCCCGTTGGCCTAGCCGCCCTATCCCAGCTTGCCACCTGGACAATCCCGTGGCTTGGTGTGTAATGGAGATAATGGGATTCCTGTGCAGTGGGGCTGGGGAAGTGGTTCTGTCTCTGACTCTTTCAGAGAATGAGTGTGATGATACTTGTATGGATGCAGTTAAAACCGTAATCCTCTCCCCTAGTCAGGCCAGTTATATTCCTTTTCCTGAACGTGAAAATTTTACATGTAAAACAGTCCCTGTATTCTGTCATTCTCGAGACCATCGGGTTGTGTGTGGAGGGGTTTAGCCTCTCAGCTAATTTGTTGTATTCCATGGAGCTACGTAAACAGCTGGAGCCAGTGGAGAAGGTTTTGGGAATGGCAAGGTGGTAGCACGTTTTCTCTATCCACGAAACAATGGCTTTAATACTAAGTCTGTCCCCTAAGATGGAATGGTGAGCTGATTTTATGGTTGCAAAGTATTATGAAAATGGAAAATTCTTATATGTACATTGAGTGCAATTACAGCTGTGCTGTTTTCTTTTAATTTTATTGTAAAGCATTTGTTTTTCTCTTCTGCTTATGCGTTTCTGCAGAGCAGAACATAGAGCTGGAAATGAAGCTTCCATGTCTGTCCTTAGTTTGTTGACTGAATAGAATCATAGGTTTTAGGTTGGAAGGAGATTGTAGAGTCCAGGAACTCCTTGCATCTCATTCCTGTGGACTGGGAGGTTGCCAGGGACTGTCGTGGTGGCTGGTGATACGGAGAAAGAAGTTGCTTTTAGCATTGCTCCCTTTTCCAGAGGAAATGTGATGGGGCTTTGAGAGAACTGGTGGAAAATGCCCCCGATCAGGGGAGGTATGATGAAAGGCAGTGGCTGCCAGCCTGGAGAGCAGCCGTCCTTTAAGCCCTGGAGAATTAATGGTTGAACTCAGTCTAGGGGTTGCAAGACCTCTGAAACAGGCCAACCTCTTTGTTTAGTGACAATGAACCAGAGACCCAGGGAGGTCCGGTGGTGCGTCCAGACAGAGCAGCCTATCAGGGAACGAACTAGGACTCGTGACTTTGCTCCAGTCTTCTTCCTGCTTCCTCCATTTTAGGGTTTCTCAGTCCTCAGCACTGTTGTCATCTGGGCTGGATGATTCTTTGTTGTGTGGGGCTGGCCTGTGCATCGTAGGGTGTTAGCAGCATCCCTGGCCTCTCTACCCAGTAGGTGCCACTAGCATCCCCACCCTCTTTCAGGTGTGACAGCCAAAAATGTCTCTAGACATTGCCAAATGTTCCCTGAGGAGTAAAATTGCTCCTTGTTGAGAACCGTTGCTTTAGAGGAATATGATGCCCCTGGGAATTTGTAAACAGAGCTTTTATATTAGCATGATCCCTTTTCTCCTTTTGCTTTGGAATATAAAATGCACAGCTAAGATATTTAGTATTTACTATACCCCTTCTAGTAGATAACATGGCTGTGAAAGCCTGTTGATAGGAAAGTGGTCAACACAGTTCTGAATTAAACCGCCTTGTGTTTGGGTTGACAGTTTTGCCCTGAGGAGATTTGAGTTTGGTTTTATTTTCAGATTCGGGATGCTGATGATACTGGCTCTGACTTGTCTCCACTAAGCAGCTTGTACTTTTAATTTTTGCACATGACCGTGAATGGGGACAAAGTGCCTAGTGGGTGTCAAAATATTCCAAAAGCCAATGAGATTTCGGCACTCTGAAAGCCAGTGAAGAATTAGCTCTCCGTTTTGTGAGCCTTGCCTCAAGCTTGGGAGAGGACACTCACCAACCTAAACCTCCCTCAATATAGAGAAGATATGTGGGCAGATTTTAAGTTGACCATTGCCTGATGAGTTCCGGAATGGCTGTGGGTGCCTGTGAACTGGATGGATGTAAAGTGGCAGAGAGTCCCATATAGGAGGCTGGAGACCTGGCCTGACCTTCTATGCCTTGGCCTCCTCCACGTCTTTTGGTCAGGTCACCAAACATAATTGAGTGGTAGGTTATTGTCTGTAAGAGAAGGAGGGAGACAAAATTTCTGCTTCCCAGATAGCAGTGAAGTGCTAAGTGGTGAGCCTGAACTTGTGAAACCACAAGATAAACCTAAGACATCTAATTGGAGCCTTAATTTTACTCAGGTAATATGGAAGACAAAAAATTATTTTAAGGCCGGCCATGGTGGCTCACGCGTGTAATCCAAGCACTTTGGGAGGTCATGGTGGGTGGATCACCTGAGGTCAGGAGTTTGAGACCAGCCTGGCCAACATGGCAAAACCTCGTCTCTGTTAAAAATACAAAATTAGCCGGGCATGGTGGCGCATGCCTGTAATCCCAGCTACTCGAGAGGCTGAGGCAGGAGAATCACCAAGAGGTAGAGGTTGCAGTGAGCTGAGATCGTGCCATTGCACTCCAGCCTGGGCGACAGAGCGAGACTCTGTCTCAAAAAAAAAAAAAAAAAAAAAAAAAAAAAATTTAGTGTGAAAATAAGCATGCATACATTGAATAATTGCAAAATTTGCATGACGTGAATTTAAGCTAGAACACAGGACTTCATAAAGGAAGGAAACCTCAGACTTGGTGTGAGTGGCTTCCCTAGTGTCAGGTGGCCTACCCCTTTAGTCCTTTGTGGAGTTTTCGCCAGATAATTTTATAATCCCTGCGGGGCCAGATCTCCAAAGTTCCTTCTGCATCTAAAATTTCCAGTCAGAGCAGAAAAGACACATCTTTGGTGTAGAGTCTTGGGCAAGTTCACACACTTATCACCAGCAGAGCCTTAGAAAGAATAAGCAACAGTAATAAAGGTTGTTCTAGCCTTTAACAATCCAGACACTTCAGTTTTCCTTCCATCCTTTTGGTGTAAATTGGAAAGCTGTTGCCTTCTATTCTGGAGTGTGAGCCCATAACCAAAAATGAAAAGAGGGCAGGCCTCATTTTGGTGTGGGACCCTCAGAGCTTAAGCATTGCCACCTAAGAGTTGACCTAACCTAGGAAATGAGCCAGAGGGGATAGCGTGCTGCTTTAAACGTCTTTGAAATGCCTGTAACAGAATGATGACAAGGGTGTTGGCTGTGGGGGCCATGTGAAAGTTAAACTACTGACATCCCCCGCACAGCTGGGATTTACTAAGCTGGGGAAAGTTAAGATGTTAAGACACTCCAGCCAGTCAGTTTTTATTTCTAAAATTATTTAATGTTACAAAGGAGTTGTCTTTTGATGTTGGTGTTCATGACAATTCTTTAGAAACTGATGTCAAAGGCTTCAGACAGGGATGCTCATTTCCATGGTGTTTTCTTGAGAGAGATAAGGCCAGGGCCTGGCAGGTAAGCAAAAGAACACCTACGAATACAGCAATTGTCCAGAAAACGGCTGCTGTAACCATTTGTCAACAATTTGCCTTATGTAAGATGACTTTTCTATATGACGTAATAAAGATAATTTATAATGTTTTCATGAAGGCAGGAGTAGGTGGTAGAGGGGGTTTTTCTTTGTCTTTTCTTGGCGTGTAATTGAAACAGAGCTTGGACTAAATGAGAAACATTTGTGTTGGAAAAAATATTCCAGAGGCTTCTTGACTAGAGTCAAAAATTGCTTCCTTATTTTACTGTGAGCATGTAAGCAGACGTCTCATCTAAGACAAGTGTTAAGAACGTTGCCATTTCTGTCTGTTCATGAGCAGATACATTTTCTGACCTAGGGAACTGTCTACATTGTAGACCAGATAGCACACACAGTGAATCAGAAAAAAAAGTATGTGAGTTGATCTGTCTCAAAAGAAATACATGGCTTTTGTGTGGATTTATAAATTCAGTTCCTTTGACAATGCTGCTTACCCAAAAGCTTTTCTTTATAAAGAAAAGTGTGCCTGTGCAGTTTGAAGCCCCCAGCTTTTTTAAATTGGCCCCAGAGGAATGCTGGAGTGAGCAGAGGAAGTCTAGTTGTTCTGCCATTGGGAAATAGGGCCTGAATGGATGGAGCAATGTGACTGAATACTTTGTGTTGGTGGAGTGTGCAAAGAAAAACTCTGCTCTTGTTCAGGCTGCTTGTGTGCTTGGCTTGATTCTGGAGTTGGCACTCTTGAGAGCCACCCACAAGCACCCTTAAAGCACTAAGACACAGGCAATTCCTAAGTGGATACCTAATGAAGGAAATATTTTAATCCCTTTGCTCTTACTGACTCTCTTCTAGCTTAAGTCTGTAGTTTAAAAAAGCAAAAGCCAAATTAAGAATACAGAACCCACTCCTCAATATGTCACCTTCTTCAAAAGTAAAACATCCTGGTGGATTTTGCTATCTTTCCTGAGCTCAAGATGAGCATGGTTCTTGTGTGTGTGTGTGTGTGTGTGTGTGTGTGTGTTTGAGTTTGAGAGAGAGAGAGAGAGAGCGTGCACATGCACATGTAAGTCCAGCATTCTTCGTGATTGACTCAAAACAATAGCTTTTTAGGGAAACCATTGCTAAGAGCTCAGGAAAAGTAAAGGCCTGCCAATTCCAGAAGGACAAAGGATTTCAGCAACTAACATGGGAACAAAATGATCTCATGCCCCTTTCCCACTGAGACTGCACACAAGTGGGATCCTTCTCAAATTCTGAGTGCTCACTTATAGACACAGTCAGTGTTTCCAACCTATGGGACCCATTTGGGAGGGTGGCCAAACCAGGAAACAGATTCCAGAGGTAGCTCTTTGATGTTTAACCCAGACAGTCGACCGACCCGGGCTCCTCAGCCAAGGAGGGGCTGAAACTCTTCCGTGAGGAATGAGACCCTGGCTTATGCTCAGGCATTAGTCACTACATCCAATGGCGAGTTCCCTTAAGTCAAAGGCCTTGGCCAGGGCTGACAGTGGACCTTTGATAACAGCTCTGCATCTCTGGGGCGCTTGGCTGCCAAATTTTAATTCCTAGTGACTCACTCTAGCTGGCTCTTCACACGCCTCAGAGAGCATGGGCAGGAAGCGGCCACAGGCTCCAGGCCTCCTGCCCCCAGCAGCCCTAAGAGTGGCCTGGAGCAGGTGCTGGGGAGGTGAGAATGGCATGCAGTTCTCAAGTGGCAGGTGAGATCCACATGCGCATGCGGGAGCTCTGGGACAGCCCCCAGCCACTGCCCCCGGAGCCAGTGCAGGCACTGTGCTGGGAGAGAAAGGTGGGGGCATCTTTGAAGGTCTAAAAGTTTGGCTACACCTCCCTGCAGACAGTAGTAATTGTACTTTCAGTATCCTTCGAGAGAGAACATATCAAGACAAAAATGCTATCGAGTGATTTCATATTTCATTAGTCGTAATAGCCCTTATATACATTTTTAAAGTAGCAAAATATAGCTCTGGGACAATGTTAATTTGTTCTATAGACAATACTTGACATATATGAAGGATCTCTTGAATAACTGACACAACATGATAAAACTCCTCTGTTTTGCTCCAATCTGGGGTTAGGGTGGGGGTAAAAACAAACACAAGGTTGGGCATTGTGGCTTACACCTGTAATCCCAGCACTTTGGGAGGCTGAGGCAGGAGGATGGCTTGAGCCCAGGAGTTCCAGAAGAGCCTGAGCAACATGGCAAAACCCCGCCTCTACAAAAAATTAGCTGGACATGATGGTGTGTGCCTGTAGTCCCAGCTACTCGGGGGACTGAGAGGTGGGAGGGTCACGAGCCCAGGAGGTCAAGGCTGCAGTGAGCCAAGATCATGCCACTGCACTCCAGCCTGGGCAACAGAACGTGATCCTCCCTCAAAACAAAACACATTTTTTTTTTTGGTTGGCATACTTAGAGGCAGTGCTGTTTGTAAGAAGCTTTAGGTCATACATGAAGATAAAGAGTATGTTTTTGAAATAAGCTATAACCTGCTTCACCTCCCGAGTTTGGGTGGGCTCCAGTGTGCTACCCCAGCCGCACCCCGTTTATGGCTCTCCTGCATCTTTGCATGACTCTTACAGGGAAGTTCCCTCCACTGGCCCCTTCCTACTGCTCTAGGATTGTCTCTGTCAAGCAGGAGTTCCCTGAGGGCAGGAACCACCCTTTCCTGCTGACACCCCAGCCGCTTATCTGGGGCCTGGCACCCAAGAGAGTTACACTACGGAAAGGCTGGGAAGAGGGGAAGATGCTTCTCTACAGAGGATCTTGAGGTAACTGAGATGAACGATAACGGTGGGGGAAGGGTGAGGTTGGCTCTCTTCCCTGAGAGGCCAGCCTAATTCAGTGATTTCACATTCGGGATTGAAAACTCAGGACTGCCAGGTGCAGTGGTTCACGCCTGTAATCCCAGCACTTTGGGAGGCCGAGGTGGTTGGATCACCTGAGGTCCAGAGTTCGAGACCAGCCTGACCAACATGGAGAAACCCTGTCTCTACTAAAAATACAAAATTAGCCGGGCGTGGTGGCGCATGCCTGTAATCCCAGCTACTCTGGAGGCTGAGGCAGGAGAATGGCTTGGACCCTGCAGGCGGACGTTGCTGTGAGCTGAGATGGGGCAATTGCTCTCCAGCCTTGGCAACAAGAGCGAAACTCCGTCTCAAAAAAAAAAAAAAAAGAAAGAAAAAGAAAACTCAGGACTGTAATAAAGACACAAGACAAATTCAACAGTCTTCCCAAAGGCTGCACGCAGGTGCACAGCCCAGCCTCCCCCATCAGCCAGTCAGATGGCAGCAGGAGGATGGAGGGGCAGAGGCGGAGGGATTCCTTCTTTCTTGCGCCTTTCTGCCCAGCTCGCAGTGGTGCGTTTCCTGCCTCCTTTCTTCCTTCTCCCCTGCGCTTGACATTCCCCACTGCATTCAGAATAAAGTTCCAATATCTTACCTTGGGATAGGAGGCCCATCAGACTTAGATGCTCACCCGATTTCCCCTGATTCAGCTCCTGTTCCCACGTTTCCCGTGCACCCACCCCGATACGAGTCAGTCCCAAGGACTGATGTCTGGGAATCTCCTCATCCCACCACATCCTGCATTGTATTCACCTACTTTGGGGTCTGTGCCCAAGTCATTTTTTCCAGGAGACCCGTCCCACACCACCTATCTGATAGAGCGCTTTCTTTCCCCAAACCCAGATCACATGCCCCCAGTCTTCGAGATGATTCCTTGTATCTTCCTCATCTTTGTCCTACGGTGAGAACCCTCATGCCAGAGGGCTCTTTCTGTGTGCCTTTCACCCACACTAGTGTGAGTTCCTGATAGGCAGGGATGCGGCTCCCTTGGCCTTTGGACCCTAGACAGCATCCAGCACAAAACTTAGCAAACAGTGAGGACTCAAATAGGCACCTTTCCTGTGCTTCAGCCCTGCACTGAGTATGGGGTGTGGGCGGTCCAAAACTGAGTTCAAATGTTGCTTGATGTCATGGTGTCAATTTTTGCCTATTGTAACTAAAACATAAAAATGACAGCTTTGTCTACTGGTGAGATTACCAAAAAAAGTCTTTTTGGATGACATACTCTTGTTCAAATGATTAGGAAAGGAGTGTGCCTCCTTATTTAGTCAAAATGGTAGTGGTAAGTGTGGGAAGGGTTAGGAATTGAGACACACTGATCATGCTCCTATATAGCCTTTACCTATTTCTCGGACCAATGGATGACTTGAGCATTTGTTGAATGAACAGAAGTCCCTGAGGAAGGTAAACTGACCGTGAGTGAGGTGCTTGGAGGAGGAGAGGCAAGGAAGCCAGGCCTCTGTGTGCAGCTGAGGAAGGGGGTGGCCCAGGGTTCCTCCTAAGTCTGTGGCCGTGTCTGGTTCTTTGCTCCTTTCTCAGCTGTCAAAGGTGCCTTAATGAGACTGTTCCTGGTCACAGAATGTGCCACAGGAAATAGGCCTGCAGGGTGTGTAAGAGGAAAGACCAGTGGGTTTGCAGAAACCCGACACTGGCTTTTCCCAGACTGGGAGGCAGCCTCAGAGGTCAGCGTGGCATTAGCCCAGAGCACAGGACTGTCCCAGGGCACAGACTTTTAAAAACGAAAGTGTATTTATAGATGGTCGCCCTGGGGACAGAACTTCCAACTGTTCCTTGCCAGGCCCCACCCCTTGACAGCACTGGGCTCGCTTCGGTTTTATTGGTGTGTCTTAAAATGGGGTTGGGAATAACACTGAGAATAATGCTTGAAGGTCCCTGTCACTAACACAAAACTGTCTTTTTTTTTTTTAAGTGCTTGATTTCCGTATACATACAGAAGAGTATGCAAAATGCAGGTGTAATTTAAGGAGTAATACGAACATCTACGGAGTCAACAGCCGGGTTACAAATACCTTAGAAGTCCTTCCCATCTCAACTTTTAATTTTAACTGATCTTTGCTTTTTGTAATTGCACTGCCTGTATATGCATTCCTAAACAATGTATGCTTTTGTTTATTATTCTTATTTTGAAAAATTGAGTACAAAGCACACACCTATGTGTGTAAGGGAAGGTTCCTACTGAAACCTATTAAGTGAAGAATCCTAGCAGAAGCAGAGGGCTTCAGCAGTTGTGTGAACTCAGAGGTCATACTTCTCCCTCATCAATGCTACAAGAAGCCGGTTTCCTCACTGGATCCTGCTCTTCCTGTGCATCCCTTTGTAATTGGCATTGCCATTCACAACTGCATTTACAAAGGAGTTCTACAAGGCCGGGCACAGTGGCTCACGCCTGTAATCCCAGCACTTTGGGAGGCTGAGGCAGGTGGATCACCTGAGGTCAGGAGTTCGAGACCAGCCTGGCCAAAATGATGAAACCCCATCTTTACTAAAAATACAAAAATTAGCCAGGCGTAGTGGCGAGCACCTGTAACCCCAGCTACTTGAGAGGCTGAGGCAGGAAAATCACTTGAACCCAAAAGGTGGAAGTTGCAGTCAGCTGAGATTGCGCTCCAACCTGGTAATGAGCGAAACTCTGTTTAAAAACAAAACAAAACAAACAAAGGAGTTGTACACAGTCAGAGAGACTTATAAAAGAGAATTCCTTTCTTTTTTTTTTGAGATAGAGTCTCGCTCTGTTGCCCAGGCTGGAGTGCAGTGGTGTGATCTCCACTCACTGCAAGCTCCACCTCCTGGGTTCACACCATTCTCCTGCCTTAGCCTTCCCAGTAGCTGGGACTACAGGTGCCCGTCACCCCGCCCGGCTAATTTTTTGTATTTTTAGTAGAGACAGGGTTTCACCGTGTTAGCCAGGATGGTCTCGATCTCCTGACCTTGTGATCCGCCTGCCTCGGCCTCCCAAAGTGGTGGGATTACAGGCATGAACCACCGCGCCTGACCAAAAGAGGATTCCTTTTAATATGTTAATTTAGCAGGGGTCCTAAACCTGAGGTTCATAAAGGAAATTTCAGAGGGCTCATAAATCCCTAGAAACTGAAGGCATAATTATCTCTATGTTCTCCTTTTTGGGTGAAAGCGTCTATCATTCTCAGAGGAATTTGTCACCCCCTCTCCGCCCCTTTTTCACTCAGTAAGAATAAGGGATAATGTGGGCCAGGATCGGTGGCACATGCCTATAATCCCAGTGCTTTGGGAGGCTGAGGTGAGAGGATTGCTTGAGTCTGGGAGTTTGAGACCAACATAGTGACACCTGTCTCTACAAAAAATAAAACAATAAAATAATTAGCCAGGTGTGACAGTGCATTCCTGTAGTCCCAGCTACTCGGGAGGCTGAGATGGGAGGATCACTTGAGCCAGGAGTTTGAGGCCGCAATGAGCTATGATTGCACCATTGTCCTCCAGCCAGGACAGGAGAGTGAGACCCTGTCTCAAAAAAGAATAAGGAATAATGTGGATGTTATGGTAGTGTTTTGTTTTTTAAATGGACTCTGAGGCTGTTGACGATTCCTTGAAATATGTTTGGTTTGCTTGTGTCTGAGTCTTCATTGGCTTCTCACGTTTGAGAGTGAAAGGAAAACGAGCAGTAAGTTACACTCTGGGCTGTCCCAGGTGGAATCCTTGACCATGCTGTGGGTTGCCTTGCAGCCTTTGCCTGTTCTCCGAAATCTGCATCTCACTCTCTTGACCGAGAGTAACTAGAATGCTAATGGAAAAAAAAAAGTTGGACTGGTTGCTGTAGTTTCAAAACAAATGACCTCACTGCCTGAGTTCTACGCTATGCAAAAGAAACCCTAATTTTTGCCTTATAAATAGTAATGGACCTTTGGGGAAATAGAGCCAGTACCCATTTAGTGAGGGTGGGGGATTTGGCTCTGTTTCCCTGAAGATTCATTTAACGATTTGTCACTGCTGAAGCTTACTCCCTAGAAACAGAATGCAACCGCTGTGACACCAACTTAGTAATTATTTCCTAAGAGATCTGCTAATTTAAATTTATAATGACTGACATTCATTTCTTCAAGTTAAGAAAATAAACTTTGTATAAGCTGACTTAATAGGAACAATTTTCAGTTCTGTTCCAAAAATGTAACAGAATGTTTGAATTTTCTAGCTGAAAGACACCTGAGTTTTATCACACTCCTCATTTTATAGATGAGTTGACTGAAGGTCTGCAAAGTTAGGTGTCATCTGCCCGAGTTTGAATTGATGTGTCAGGGCTAACCAAAACCTAGAATGCAAGGGAAAGAGGCAACTATTTGGATGATTATATTTAAATTAATAACCCGCCAGCCTTTAAAATGCATGATTTTGTGTGGTCTCCAAACGTTTCCTGGGATGGGTTCTGGTCTTGGGTCGGTAAGCCTGATGTATGGAACAAGAGCTTTTCTTGTTCTTATTCTTTATATCTCATAAAAAAGTTTGTCGATTTCCCTCTACAATTTTCAGATTTTCCTCCCCTGCTCAAATGTGAACAGTTCTTTCTCGAAGTTTGTTTTTGACGAAAACCAGGAGTTTCAGTTTGGCTGGTGCAAGTCTTGGGATTAAGGAGAGAGAACTGGGGGCATGGTTAAGATCTGGAACTGCAGGCTGCTTCGTCTCTTCGGTTAGGAGTCAGACAGAGTAAGGACAACATTTGTTTAGAAACCGAGTTTTATTAGAGAGGTAATTTACAGGTAAAATGTAAGCTTTATAGACTCGATTCTGCAATTCTATTCCTGGCCTTGCCATTCCTTGCTGCTGATTTAGGGCAAGGCCCATCTTCTGAGTCTTGACTTTTCTCATCTGTGAAAAGAGGGGCTTAGGCCTGAGTATTGCCAACGGCCCTTGGCAGTCATGTAACTGGACTCCACGGTGGGATATTTGCAGAGAGCCTTCTCAGGAGCTGCTGCTTATGGGCTGGCACCAAAACTGAAGGCAGAGGGGTTGCCAGCTGTGTTGCTGTACAGAGTCTCAAGAGCATGAACCCTGTGTGGCATTTTTCCCTCCTCCTGCTTTGTCATCTGAACCCCAGCAGTGTTGTTCAGTGCCGGGAGGATGTTGCTCAGCCGCTGACACGGCTACCTGCACTGACACATGTCATTAGTGTCTTCTCTACCAGTGCGCTGCTGCAGGGTAACATCTGGACTGGCTTCCTTGGCCCTCGGATGCTTGGCTGCCCAGACGTTTCTGGATCAACTTGTTGAAAACCATGAGTAATCTTCATTTCTGCTTTGCAAGCAGCTCTAGACCTGTGGCATCTCCAGCCAGGTCTGGCTGATGGACTCCTGCCCTTTGTGGCCAGCCTCTCTCCCACCCAACTGCAAGATCCTTGAAGGTGACAGCAGGGACTCCGTACGGGGCCCTTCTGTTGCCCCCAGTGGTCATAATGGTTTTGGGCCCTTCTGAGTCTGCCTTCTTGGAGCTACTTTGTTCCATCACCAGAGCCAAACCTATGAGTCCTGATTCTCTTCTTTGGCAGTTAGGGGAGTTTTGACCACTTTCCTCTTTTTCACTTTGCTTCAGCCACACTGGCCTGCCTTTACTGGCCATCGAGAAAGTACCCGCTTTATGGTGGCAGATGCAGGTGCCATTTCCTCTGTCCAGCATCCTCTTCCCTGGCACGTACCTTCTCATCCGTAATGTCTCATCCTAATGCTATCCCCTTTAGAGATGCTTATCTGACTACCTTGTTTCAGTGTCTTCCTCCACCCCCAGGTATGCATTCTCTCTCTCTCTCTCTGATCTTTCCGTGTGTCTGTCTTTGCACTTACAACAGGATAGATCTCTTTAGTCATGAGTAGACTGCCTATTCATCCATTCATTCAACACATATTTCTTATTTACTATGCACCAGCAACTGAGATAGACACAGTCTGTGCTGTCTAGAAACTTCCAATCCATGAAGAAAGATGAGATCAAGTAAAAGCCTAAGTAAACTGTCATACTATTTGGGCAGATTGCTTTGTTCTAATTATTCTAAAGCATCCTGGGCATCTTGTTAAAACACAGATCCTAACTCAGTAGGTCTGGGTGGGCCTGGGAGTCTGCATTTCTAACAAGATACAGGTGATGCTGCTGTCGTATAGACCACACTTGGAGAAGTAAGGCTGTAAGCGTTTTGATGAAAGTAAGACTTGTCCTGGAGTGTGACTCTTGCTGAACTGCCTGGGTGGTTGTGGGTAAAGTTATTGGAGACCCTCAAGGTTTTGTCTGGCCTTGCAGTGTCTTCCAGCTGCAGGAGACTGAGTGGTCTGAGACGTGAGCCTGATGGAACAGTAGGGGAACCTGTTACCATCACCTGCATCTGTGTGCTTGTCCTCCTTAAGGTTATCATAGGTGGTGGGTTTGTCCACTGAACCCTCCCTTAAATGTGCGTTTCACATTCACTTGGTGGAATCCTACGGGATCCCTCTGCAGGGTGTGTTCTGTCTAAGTCAGCATTTCTGAAAATACTGAGGGTGTTTGGTTTTTAAGAGCAGACTGTATCTGCTGGGCCCATGGGGCACTTGCAGTGAGGTGTTGAGAAAGGAAGACCATACTGGAAGCTGGGGACTGGAGCAGAAGCCTTCGAGCAGGTAGACTGAGGGCAGGTCGGGTGCAGGGCACTGCTGTCAAAGGAGAGCCTTGGGTCCAAGCAGCAACTTGGCCCCGGGGTTGTGCTCCTCATACCGGGGGGCGCTGCAGGCTCCACATTGTCCAGCTGCTGCAGTGGACCTCCTCAGAAACCTTGCTTTACTTTCACAAGCAGCTAAACTGATTCTTTCCCTGAATAGTTACCAGCTCTAACAGCATTCTCGAAGTACTTCCAGTGTCCTCGGCATTGGGCTAAGTGTGTGGCACACGTTCTTGTAACTTAACCCTCCCTGCAGCCCAGGAGGCAGGTGCAGCCCCTGATTTACAGAGGATGAGACTGAAGGAACTCACCCAGTGGGTCACACAGCGAGAGTGTGCAGATGGGATCCAGCCTGGACTGTCAGACCTCATGTGGGGCTCCTTCTCTTGCTTTTAACCCCACATCATGACTAGAAGTGGGATTTTACAGCTGGTGACGAGATGGGGTTGCTTATTACTTGCAGCCTAGGTTATTTGTTACTTTCTTCTTTTTACCCACCCTCAGCATAAACCCAGAGAGGACCCTCCCCTGTATGGCAACTTTAAAATGTTGTTTCTATAGCACTCTGGCTCCTTGAGGTGGGGGAGAAACTTAGGCAATGTGGTGACAGACATGAACAGGGAAGAGAGAAAGTGTGTGTTCATTTTGGAGGCAGACTTCTTGTCTACCTCTGCCCGCCTCTGCCAGGCTAGACAGGAACGGCTCTCCAGGGGGACTCGGATTGTTTCTGGTAATCTGGAGAGCCAGTGCTTGAGGGCTCAGGCTGGGAGGTAGGAGGAAGGGGGTGGGTTAGCGGTAGATTCAGTGTGTTCTGATGACTGTTTTCTTGCCGCTGGGTGGGATTTCTATGTCAAAGACAATCTCCAAAGTGACCTCGCTCTGGTCAGTTATTTTGTCGATTCTGTATTAGATACGCAGTTCTAGTGTCTTAGGGGTTTTAAATTTTCATTAGGCTTCTCCATTTTTGGCATCATGTATATGCTTAGTTCTGGGCTGGGCCAAGCCACTCACCAAATGCAGAATTAAGTTGAACCTACTTAGCCCGGCTTCCATGGCCAGGTATGTGTTGCAGTTCTTATGTTTTAGGCAATGGCAGATGGGAACCATGCTATGAGTTTTGTGCTACAAACTCTGTTCCTAAATCCATGCCTATACCTCCCGTCTGGAATGCTGGGATGTCCATCCAGGGATAGGATGGAATCATATCTTAAAGGCAACTCCTTCTTTCTTCTTTAGACTTAGTGGGGCTAAGCTTGTCTTTCCATCTAGTCAAGCCTCTGGAGCTTGTGGGAGCTGGATTCAAATCCCAGCTCTGTAGCGTGATAACCTGTGCCTGTGTGCATTTACCTGGCCTCAGTTTCTCATATAGGCACCAAGGACTGGCACCCTCTATTCTCTGGGCTTATTTCCTCAACAGTGGAGGAGGGAGATGATTTTCTTTTGCAGGGTGTTTTTAGCGCTGTGCCCTTAGACTGCTGTGTACTTACCCTGGCTAGTCATCCTTCAAGGACTGTCGGAAGTGTCCCCTTACACTTGCGTTTGGCTGATCCCCTCTAATTGAGCACTTTCCCATTGTCTGAAGCAAACTTCTTTGTCTTTATTTTTATTTTTTTGAGACAGAGTCTCTGTCTGTCACCCAGGCTGGCGTGCAGTGGTGCAATCTTGGCTCACTGCAACATCCAACTCCCAGGTCCAAGCAATTCTCCTGCCTCAGCCTCCTAAGTAGCTGGGATTACAGGCATCACCACCACACCTGGCTAATTTTGTATTTTTAGTAGAGATGGGGTTTCACCATGTCAGCCAGGTTGGGCACGAACTCCTGGCCTCAAGTGATCTGCCTGCCTTGGCCTCCCAAAATGCTGGGATTACAGGTGTGAACCATCATGCCCGGCCATCTTTGTCTTTAGACAGTGAGCCCCTTGAGGGCAGGGACTGTGCTTCATCCTTGTGTCCCAGGGCCCAGCACGGGACCGTGAGCTCAATAAACATCTGTTAAATGAACTAAACAAAGTAATTTCCTTCTTCCATTAGCTTGCCTAAAGCCAGCCTATCTGAAGAGTTATTAATAGGCACACTGGTGAATACTTGAGCAAACCCAACAGTGGTGATGGTGGGCCAGTTGGTCTCCCATCATTGCAAGCCACCTAATAAAAAGTCAGCAGGTGTTTCCTTGTCTTCTGTGGACTTCAGGAGTGAAGATTTCTCTGGGGTGTTCAGTTATTTGAGTGAAGGGGGAGAGCAGGTGGGTGGAAGATGTTGGATGAGTATCTTAAGAAATGTCCGTTCCTTCCTGTAACAGATTTTGTTTATATATCTTACTTATTGTGATTATTTTGAGACAGAGTCTCACTCTGTTGCCCAGGCTGGAGTGCAATGGCGTGATTTCAGCTCACTACAACGTCTGCCTCCCGGGTTCAAGCGATTCTCTGGCCTCAACCTCCTGAGTAGCTGGGAGTACAGGTGCCCGCCACCATGCCTGGCTAATTTTTGTATGTTTATTAGAGATGGGGTTTCACCATATTAGCCATGGTTGGCCAGGCTGATCTCGAACTCCTGACCTCAAGTGATCCAGCCGCCTTGGCCTCCCAAAGTGCTGGGATGACAGGCGTGAGCCACGGTGCCTGGCCTATATTTCTTTAAAATGTCTTATTTTATAAAGTTAGAAAATTAATTTACAACCTGTTAATATATTAAAAAATAAGAAAAAGAAGTAAATATTTATAAAAAGAGAAAGCAGCTTTTTCCATAGTAGTCTTCATCACCCTGGTAGCCTGCCAGTGCTTCCAGTCTCCTGGTCCTGCATTGCATGCCCTACGTTACCACACTTGGGACTCTCTTCCCTCATTGTGCCAGGCTGTACTTTTTTTCCTTTTTTGAAGAAGTCACAATGTAACATAAATTGTAGATGGCCAGAGACACAAGCCCTTTCCCTTTCAGATACTGTGCTAAAGTGTTCAGACCTTTCCTGCATTGCTTTCTTTGCTTCTGGCTCTGCCTCAAGGTGGGATTCTGTCAATCTCTCCTCATTCAAAATGTCCCCACCCCAGAGCTAACACTGTTCACAGGGCAGTTGGGATGTTGGGCACAGAAGAATTTTACCTGCAGCCTGTGGCTGAGTACCCATTGGTAACCCCATTCTAACGAACTAGTCCATTTTATCGTTTTATT
Source organism: Piliocolobus tephrosceles (assembly GCF_002776525.5). Lineage (NCBI taxonomy): Eukaryota > Metazoa > Chordata > Mammalia > Primates > Cercopithecidae > Piliocolobus > Piliocolobus tephrosceles. The sequence continues at coordinate 103,714,131 of NC_045439.1, read as the reverse complement.
ACCTCGTCTGAAATTATGAGTCCATAGAGACATCCAATCACAATTTGCTTCCTCCTTTGGGATCCTGAAGGGCTTGTTTCTCTTCATTAAAAAGCATGATTTTGCTAATCAAAGGAATGATTTAACTGAGAGGTTGCAAGTTGTTCTTTTTTTTTTTTTCTCTTGCTGAGAGAGTCTCACCTGGCTTAAAAACAACAAACTATTAATGTTAACCACATTTGCTTTTTGTGAGAAGGAAAAATATTTTCAAGGTGGTATCAGAACTCTATATTACATAAAACACTTATGACCCCTTGTGTGTGAGACAGTATGTGTAAGTTTTTTATTTATTTTTTTTGAGACAGGTTTCAATCTATCACCCAGCTCACTGCAGTCGTGAACTCCTAGGCACAAACGATTGTCCTGCCTCAGCTTCTTGAGTAGCTGAAACCATAGGCACATGCCACCATGCCTAGCTAATTTTTTATTTTTTGTAGATACAGGGTTGCACTGTGATGCCTGGGTTGGTCTAGAACTCTGGGCTTACACGATCCTCCCGCCTCAGTCTCCCAAAGTGCTGGGATTACAGGCGTGAGCCTCCACACCCTGCCAAGAAAGTGCTTTTTTTAAAACGAAAATAATATTGTTCTATATAATGCATTTACAAAACTAGTATAGATGTTTGTTTCTTACTAACACAAATTTATCCCATATTTAAAGACTACATATTCTTTCTTTCTTTCTTTTTTTTTTTTTTTAGACGGAGTCTGTCTCTGTTGCCAGCCTGGAGTGCAGTGGTGTGATCTCAGCTCATTGCAACCTCCGCCTCCTGGGTTCAGGCGATTCTCCTGCCTCAGCCTCCTGAGTAGCTGGGATTACAGGCGCCTGGCACCACGCCCAGCTAATTTTTGTATTTTTAATAGAGATGATTTCACCATGTTGGCCAGGCTGGTCTCGAACTCCTGACCTCAGGCGATCTGCCCGCCTCAGCCTCCCAAAGTTCTGGGATTATAGGAGTGAGACACCGTGCCTGGGTATTTCTTTATATTAATTGTTACATATTATTTTTATATAAAAAGATAAATTATGTAACCACTCATTCTTCTGTTCCTGGGTGTCCCCCACCCCTTGGAATTTATAAAAAACATATTGCATTGCACATTTCTGTAATGCCACACTATAGATCCTTATGGGCAATGCTATAGAATTTCAAGGTCAAAGGATATGCTCCTTTAAAATGTCCCCTTTAAAAGATGATAGAATTGGCCGGGCACGGTGGCTCATGCCTGTAATCCCACTCAGCACTTTGGGAGGCCGAGGCAGGTGGATCACCCGAGGTCGGGAGTTCGAGACCAGCCTGACCGATATGGAGAAACCCCGTCTCTACTAAAAATACAAAATTAGCCAGGCGTGATGGTGCATGCCTGTAATCCCAGCTACTCAGGAGGCTGAGGCAGGAGAATTGCTTGCATGGGGAGATGGAGGTTGTGGTGAGCCAAGATCGTGCCATTGCACTCCAGCCCGGGCAACAAGAGCGAAATGCCGTCTCAAAAAAAAAAAAAAAAGATAGAATTTACATTTCCAACCATGAGGGCCCTCACTAGCACAGAATGTTACTAGTCTTTAAACTTTTTTTTGCCGTTTTAAAAGCAAAATAAATACAAAAGAGTTAAAAAAAAATGGCTGTTTCAGATTTGAGAATTCATAGGGCTTCAAAGTCTTCTAATCTGCAGACCCAGCGGTGGCAGGATGCAATTTCTGGTCTTGTGGTTCAGCCTTCATGGCCTCATTGTGGGGTTTCCCTAGGCTTCCCCAGCCCTCCCTGAGGGCTCCTCTTTCTGCATCCCTCCTGTTCTTGTTGTATCCGCGGTGCTTGGTGTTGACAGATGCTCAGGAGCGACCCCTTCTTGTGCAGGTGTGAATGACAGCAAAGATGGGTGTCAGTGGGAGACTGCTTCTAGTCTGGGCCTATAGCAGCCTTACCTGTCTTCCTTACCCAGTTCCCTCCCTCTGTTCTTGCTCAGAGGGAAGCTCCTTTGCTGGCTTGCTGTGGTTATCCTGGTCTGTCTGCATTAGCTGGGATCTCCTCGGTGCCCAGAATTACTCTGATGTTTGTTGGAAGCATATTTCTTCATGGCAGAGTCACAGCCCGTCTCTGTCATTCCGCAGGCATCTCTGGCAGATCTTGCATTTAACAGGAATGGACAATGACAGGAAAAAGGCTGATGAGATTCCCTGCAGGGTGAGCTCTGCTGACCTGGCTACCTACAACAGGCTACTTCCTTCTGTGTTGTAGCCAGCACCCTGCCTGGCCCATTCCTGTACCAAGGGGCTTAGAACAGATCTCTTTCAGGCCAGAACCATTTCTAGTGCAAGTTCTTGGTTTAATTGTGCTGTTTCCTTTAAAAATGATGTTCTCTATCTCTGGATCAATCTCCCAGACAGCCGGCCTCTGTTTTAAGTATGTGAAATACAAATCATCAAAAGCAATTGCTGCTCTTTTTTCTCTGTCTTCCTTGGGCCACCTTGACCTCCTTCCTCTGGAATTGCTGTCCTGGTGGGTACATTCTCTCCAGCTGCTGGTAGACATTAAGAAGTAGGAGCTCCAAATAAGCTCCACTCTAAAACCATCTTGATAAAAGCTATGAGTCTGGGTATGGGTCTTATTAGTTAGGACAGTAGCTGTCTCCCCCAGATGTTTTGTTCAATGGAAACATTTCAGTGATAAAAATACCTTCAAACTCCCTTCTGAGAGCTGAGGCAATCACTTAAGTAGCTCCTGCTGCGTAGCTGGAGCAAGTCACCACAGCCATGGATTACATTTGGCAGCGTGTCTTTGGCCGGCTGCATGGCTCCCAGCAGATAAAAGGGCAGTGCGTAGAGAAGATGTTAGGGAAAGTGGTGGGGTGGAAGCAGGGAGGCGGTGACCCTTGTGCCGCAGCTGAATTCCCAGGGCGAAGTCTGGGCCTTGCTGCCCCCAGTTTACTGTCCAGCTGCTGCTGCTGCTTGGGCCTGCAATGCCGAGGATGACTGGGATCTGGAAGGCAGCTCTGGTGATTTGTAGGATCAGAGGAAGGACAAAAGCTGGGTCAGGGCGGGTGTGGCTGCGCCGGGTAGTTTACTGATGAAATGAATTGAGCTTAGAGACTTGGATGCTAGTGCTCTGGGCCGTTGGTGTCTGCCAATGACTTAGTCAAAACTGAACACATTTTATTACTAAAAAAAGAAATATTAGCGTTCTGGTGGCAAAGTATCCTACAAAACAAGAGCAGATGGTACCAGGTAAGTTCAGCTGAAACGGAGGTCATTCATTTTGTGAATTATCTTTAGAGATCCTCTGGTCCAAGGGCCATGGTTTTTCTTTTTTTCTTTTTTTGAGACGGAGTCTTGCCCTATCGCCCAGGCTGGAATGCAATGGCATGATCTCGGCTCACTGCAACCTCCACCTCCCAGGTTCAAGCGATTCTCCTGCCTCAGCCTCCCTGAATAGCTGGGATTACAGGCACATGCCACCATGCCCAGCTGATTTTTTTGTACCTTTTGTAGAGATGGGGTTTCACCGTGTTGGCCAGGCTGTTCTTGAACTCCCGACCTCGTGATCCACCCGCTTTGGCCTCCCAAAGTGCTGGGATTACAGGTGTGAGCCACCGCGCCCAGCCGGACCGTGGTTTTTCTGCTGGTGCCCCAAAGGCTTTGTGGGACCAAGAGTGGACTCCAGGCTCCACTCACCTAACTTCTCAAAAGGGATGAAAACTCACTCATTTCTGATGATGGAGTAGGGTCTGCTTTAGTTTTTCATTGCTGCTGCAACAAATGACCTTAAACTTGTGACTTGAAACAACACAAATGTGTTATCTTACAATTCTTACTGGGCTGGAATCAAGTTACGGGGAAGGCTGCGTTCCTTCAGGAAGCTCCAAGGGAGAATCCGTTTCGTCGTCGTTTTCCAGCTTCTAGCAGCAGCCTGCATCACTCAGCTGGGGATACCATTCCTTCGTCTTCAAATCCAGCTATGTGATCTCTCTCTCTGACCCTCCTTTCATCTTCACATCTCCCTTGGACCACAATTGGGGAAGGTTCTCTGCTTTTCAGGACCTTCGTGCCTACCTTGGGCCCACCTAGATCATCCAGGATAATCTCCCCATCTCAAAGTCTTTAACTTGATCACATATGCAAAGTCCATTTTGCCACGTAAGGTAACACATTCACAGGTTCTGGAGAACAGGACGTGTACATTTCTGGGGACCATAGTTCTGGCTGCCACAAGGTCAGGTTTATCAGGCTTGCAGGGAGATCAATGGCTGAAGCAAGCCCAACAGTCAGGGCTTCAGCCCTTTCCTTCCTGCCGTTTGCTGTGCTGTTCGATGCCTGGCGGTGCGGTCTCCGTCTCAGGCTGCTTTCTTCACTGCAGCTACCTTGCTCCTGGATGAAGGGCTGTGGACATGAGAACAGGAGTCATCTCTTCTCATGGGAAAAGGGCAGCAGTGTGGGGTGGGGGTAAGTGGCTGTGCTCTGAGAGTTTGACCTTGCTGTGGAATCCTTTATGGTGATTGTCAAACTAGCTTACATGAAGTGGGTGGGGACACCGTCTTCCCTCCCCTCTCCCACTCCCCTGCTTATTTAAATCAGGTCACCTCCTTTTCCTACACTTCTTAGGGAGACCTCAGCCTGAAACTTGTGTGTGTTCTGAGCTCCTCACAGCTTCCTGGCTTGATCTGTGTGTCTGTCTGTAATGCCTAGGAGCTGGATCTGTATGGCTGAGTTTGGATGGGTTGGGAGTGGAGAGGGGCAGCATCACCTGGGTCTGTGGGTTGGAGGATGGTGACAGATGAATTTAATATGGGGTGCTTTGCTTTATTTAACAGACGTTACTGTGGAAACACTTGGTGCAAATTGATGTTTTAATCGAGTGTGTTGTTTTAAAAGACTATTTTAAAATGATCTCAAACTTACAGAAAAGTTGTAAAAAAATACAAAGAATTTCCGTATAGCATTACCTACATTCATTAATCATAAACATTTTGCCATACTTATTCTCTGTATTACATACTGTTTTCTCTGACCCATTTGAAAGTTGCACCATCATGCCCCTTTGATGCTAAATACTTTAGAAAGTCTTTCCTAAGATCAAGGACATTCCCTTTCTTTTTTTTCTTTTTTGCTAGCCCGTCCTTGCTGGCAGACATTCCTTTCATAACCACTGTTCAATTAGTTAAAACAAGGCATGTAATACTATTATCCAGTATACAGTTCATATCCAAATTTTGCCACTTAACACAATAATGTCCTTTATAGTAATTCTTCTCCTGCCCTAGGATTCAGTCCAGGATTACGCAGATTCAGTATTCAGTTGTCATGTCTCTTTAGTCTCTTTTAATCGGGAACAGTTCCTCTTTTTTTTTTTTTTTTTTTTTTGCCATTCATGACATTGACATTTTTAAAGGATACAGGTTGGCTCTTTGGTAGCTATTTTGGTTTGTGTGGTATTTTCTCACTATTAGATTTTCCACAGTTACATCTATTTTTTGTCGGGCATGCTATATAAATGATGTTTTGCATCCTTCTCAAGCCATCACATCAGGAGGCACGTGATGTCATTTTGTCTCGTTACTGGAGACATTAGCTTCTATCTCTTGGTTAAGGTAGGGTTGAATTTGCATAACGTGATCTATCTGTTCTACAGGAGTTGAGCATTTAAAATCAGGAGTTTAAAGAGGGCATTGTCCTCTAGAGTTGTGTCTGGCTTGCAAGTTTTTTTTTTAAATTGGATTTTCATAAAGCGGGCACCCTTGTTCTTTGCAGGGTCTGCTCTTTGATACAAATAGAAGGGCTAATGTTCACAGAGAGCTCATAGTGAGGAATAAATTGCCTGAGATTTGAACACACCGTTATCTCTGCCCTTGTAGCAACTGTGAGGTCCATCCCAGAGATAGAAGCATAAATGCAGTGTTCACAGTGGGTTCCCTTTGACTATATCTAACTATCCTGGTTGCTTTGGAGTTCCTAGGAGTGGCAAAAATAGATTAGGACGTGGAAAAGTCTCCTTCTAGCACATTTGACAGTTCTGTCTATGCTAAAGATGATGGTCCAGGCTGTTGTCACTGCATTTTCTTCCTTGTGAATCTCTTCTCGTCTGTCATTGACTTGTTGGGTTGATTCGGTGTGGTCAACTTGCATGATGTGTACATACCAGGTTAGTCAGACCTGCCCTGGCTGCTCATTCACCGATGATGAGATTCCTTGTAGAAGTGATTCTCAGAACTCAGGAGGCCACCATATAGGAAAGGTGTGCTTCCTGGAGCTCTGGATGTTTTTAGTTGATTATTACCAGTATTATCTTGGGTCAATGCTTCTCAAACTTCTTCCAGTTTGTGAATCATTTTACAATTGAGTTGTTTACAAATGCCCAATCGTTGGGCATTTCACCTTGCTGACTCGCAGACCTATTGTTCTCACTTGTCATTATAGAAGCAAACACTTGCTGGGTGCTGTGGCTCATGCCTATAATCCCAGCACTTTTGGAGGCCAAGGTGGGAGGCTCGCTTGAGCCCAGGAATTCAAGAACAGCCTGGGCAACATAGGGAGATCCTGACTCTATAAAAAATAAAAATGACACTTTGGGAGGCTGAGGCAGACAGATCACAGGGTCAGGAGATCGAGACCATCCTGGCTAACATGGCGAAACTCTGTCTCTGCTAAAAATACAAAACATTAGCCGGGCGTGGTGGCGGGTGCTTGTAGTCCCAGCTACTCGGGAGGCTGAGGCAGGAGAATGGCGTGAACCTGGGAGTTGGAGGTTGCAGTGAGCTGAGATTGCGCCGCTGCACTCCAGCCTGGGTGATAGAGCGGAGACTCCATCTCAAAAATAAATTAAATAAATAAATAAATAAATAAATAAATAAATAAGAAAATTTGCCACACGTGGTGGCACATGCCTGTAGTCCCAACTACTTGGGAGGCTGAGGTGGGAGGATCACTTGAGCCCAGGAGGGAGAGGCTACAGTGAGCTGTGATAGCACCACTGCAACTCCAGCCTGGGCAATAGAGTGAGACTCTGTCTCAAAAAAGAAAAAAAAGAAAAGAAAGAAAACCATAAACACATGGTCACATGTAATCCACTTTAGGATTAATAGAGAAAATGGTACTTTGTAAAATGAAATAGGATAAATGATCATACAAAAAAGTAAATGTACATTAAGAACAACAGTGTACCTTGACTGTCCTCCATAGTGAAGTTAAAAATCTGGGCAAACATGTAAAGGAGGAGAACACAGTCCCTGATCTGTTGAAGGAGTACAGATACTGGTGGGAGTAGAATGGGGACATCTTTTAAGCTGAAGAGGTCAGGAAAGGCTTAACCAAGCAGTGGGTCCGAGCTGAGCCTTTGGAGACTGGGGCGGGGATGGGAATTGTTGGTAAGACAAGGACAGTGATTATAGACTCACGTTTGGTAATAAAAGTTCACCCTTGCAGACCACCAGCAGGATCCATTGGGACTGCACTGTGAGAATCACTGCAAAATGGCCAGCATTTATGTTTGTGGGAAAATCTGAGTAATTTTTGAATGACTACCCAGCATTGCCAATTAAAATAAAACTTGGATGAGACCAGTCTTCCAATTCTGTCTGATGAAACATAAACGGAAAGGCTTTATAATGTAATATTACTGCCTGAGTGATTATTTTCAGAATACAATGATCAGCCAAATGGCTTCTAATTGATCTCAAAATATTTACTGAGCCTCGCAGTGTGATAATGTTCTGCTGAGTTGCTGATTTATCCCCAAAAGAAGACAGTAAGAATATGAGCATTCCAAGACTAATAAGATACACATGCTGTGAATGGTTAAATATATAAATATAGGCTGGGCTCAGTGGCTCACGCCTGTCATCTCAGCACTTTGGGAGGCCAAGGTAGGCAGATCATGATGTCAGGAGTCCAAGACCAACCTGGCCATTATGGTGAAACCCTGTGTCTACTAAAAATACAAAAATTAGCTGGGCATGGCGGTACATGCTGTAGTCGTAGCTACTCGGGAGGCTGAGGCAAGAGAATCACTTGAACCTGGCCGGCGGAGGTTGCAGTGAGTCGAGATTGCGCCACTGCATTCCAGCCTGGGCCACAGAGCAAGACTCTGTCTCAAAAACAAACAAACAAAGGATATAAATATAGAATCCACAACTCTGTGAATGACATGAAGGTATACACAGGGGTCCTCTTTTGCTCCTTTTCTTCACTTTTTCTAAAACAGTCCTTTGGTATCTTCAATGATTCATCATCTGTGAAAAACCAAACAGGTTACACAAGCAGCTCAGGTGCAACTTCTCAAACAGCATAAGCATGTGTCCCAAATCATTAAACAGTTTATCTCAGAGGCACTTTTAAAAATAACACTGTGCAACCATTCCCTTCTAAGAAACCTTCCCTGAAACTTTTCATATAACCATTAGGAATTGGAGAACCGGTAATTCCTGGATCCTGACTTATTTTTTAACACTCTCCTTCTCCCGTCCACCCTGCCCCCAAAGCACAAATACCTCATCCTGGTGGTTTCAAAGTAAAGTCAAGAAATCTTCAGGTCTCCTCCCTTTAAGGGACAGAGCCTAATTGCCTTTCCCTTAGATGTGGGTTGGACTCAGAAGTGAATCACAGTGTATAGAATCAAGTGGAAGGGATGACATGTGAACCTTGGTCTCTCCGGAAAGACCAAGTGATGAAAGGCACTGTGTCTTCTCCTTGTGCTCTCTTGGATTGCTTCCTCTGCAAGAAGTCAGCTGCCATATTGTGAAGGTGCTTAAGCGGCTGATGGAGAGTCCCACAAAGTGGGGAAACTGCATGTTGCCCATTGTCAACAGCCATGTGAGTACCCCATGTTGGAAACCTCCTGCCCACATTCTGAGTCCAACTCAGTGAAAGAACCACCTAGTTATGCCGCTGTCAAATTCCTGACTGATGAAATCTGTGAGATTGTGTTTATGTGAAGGCATTTCATTTGGGGGTAAATTGGTTATGTGGCACCTACAGTAAATAATAGACCTTAGATCTTCAGCAGTGATTTTAGCATATTCGTAGTGAGACTCACGAGCACTGAGACCTAATCCACAGGGATTTTATTATTATAAGCATTAGTTTGAGGCTTTTAAAGTGATAACTAACATCATGTGATAGATACATTAACCACTTTCCTCCCCTGGTGTTTATTTTAAAGGGATTGTTACTACGATTAAATTGATTTATGGATTCATTTGTTTATGAAATTTTAAAAAATTATTTGTTCTGGGCAGTTGTTAATGCTTGAACTTTACTTATGGGGGTTATCTCTATGTGACTTGGGACACATGTTTGTCTGTATCCTCAGAGGAATTGGCTGTGGCACTAGGGCCTTCAGCACATCCCAAAGACAGCTGGTTGGAAACATAAACATGCTTGGGCATATATTCCCAGAGATTGTGCTTGTGTGTAAATTGGAGTAAAAATTACAGGCAACCTCAGGAAAATATATTTGGAGACATTCCATCTTCCCCAAAAGATGTTAATTATTTAATAACTCCTTGTCCTATACCTTGGATATAGGATATATATATTAGCAGAAGCTTCTCAGTGTTGTGTGTGTTCTTGCTTTTTAAAGACACAGCTATATGTCACCTGCTGTTCTACCTGTGGAATTTTTTGCACGAGGAAGGCGCTTTGGCCAGGTACACATCACTTTTTTTACACGAGTTCTCTGTGTTTGATACAGACATGCTAGGTAGATGTGCTAGTGCTAGAAATGCCAGAAATAACTTCCAGGTTCTGGCAAGATTGCTTTGGGGTCATTCCCACCTTTAACTCTAAACCCCCAAATCTGAAATAGGTCTCAGTCAGTTTAGGAAGTTTATTTTGCCAAAGTTAAGGGTGCACACCATTGATACAGCCTTAGGAGATCCTGATGACATGGGCCCAAGGTGGTTGGAGCACAGCTTGGTTTTATACATTTTACAGAAACATGAGACATCAAAATATGTAAGATGGCCAGGTGTGGTGACTCACACTGTAATCCCTGCACTGTGGGAGGCTGAGGCAGCCGCATCACCTGAGGTCAGGAGTTTGAGACCAGCCTGACCAACATGGCGAAACCCTGTCTCTACTAAAAATACAAAATTAGCTGGGCATGGTGGCACATGCCTATAATCCCAGCTACTCGGGAGGCTGAGGCAGGAGAATCATGTTGCTTGAACCTGGGAGGTGGAGGCTGTGGTGAGCCGAAATCGTGCCACTGCACTCCAGTCTGGGTGACAGAGCAAGACTCTGTCTCAAATATATATATACACGCACACATATATATGTATGTGTATATATACACACACACACACACACACACACACTTACATACATAAGATGTACATTGGTTCCCTCTGGAAAGGTGGGGACAACTTGAAGTGGGTGGGGGCTTCCAGGTCAGAGGTAGATAAGAGACAAATGGTTGCATTCTTTTGCGTTTCTTTTTTTTTTTTTTTTTTGAGGCAGAGTCTTGCTCTGTCGCCCGGACTGGAGTGCAGTGGCGGGATCTCAGCTCACTGCAAGCTCCGCCTCCCGGGTTTATGCCATTCTCCTGCCTCAGCCTCCCGAGTAGCTGAGACTACAGGCGCCCGCCACCTCGCCCGGCTAGTTTTTGTATTTTTAGTAGAGACGGGGTTTCACCGTGTTAGCCAGGATGGTCTCGATCTCCTGACCTTGTGATCCGCCCGTCTTGGCCTCCCAAAGTGCTGGGATTACAGGCTTGAGCCACCGCGCCCGGCCTCTTTTGCGTTTCTTATTAGCCCTTCCAAAGTAGGCAATCAGATACGCTTTTGTCTCAGTGAGCAGAGGGATGAGTTTGAGTTGTCTGTCATTTGTCTGCAAGGAAATTCCTTGTGAGGGAGGTAAGCAGATAGCTTTTTTTTTCTTAGTAGTCATCTTGTTTTAGGAATAGAATGGGAGGCAGGTTTGCCCTGAGCAGCTCCCAGCTTGACTTTTCCCTTTGACTTAGTGAGTTGGGGGTCCCAAGATTCATTTTCCTTTCACAACTCTTATAGTACGGTAGTGTTGGAGTTTCCTAACAGTCAGAGCAGAACCTCACTACTTGCTTCCTGCTGGTTGGAGGAATCTCTGTCCTTCAGGGGATGATGTTTTCTGTGTTCTTGTCCTTGTTTAGGAATCTACAACCTGGAGGAAGCCTTATCTCACCAAGGCAAAAAAAGACAAATGGCCTCTGAGAATCGGGGCAGGGAGTATTAGTAGGGGAATCTTTTTCTCTCAATTTCTGGTATATATGTATGTATTTTAATAATTACTAAATGTCTAACAATAAATTTATGAGTAAGCAAAGTTATTCAGATGTATTTTATAACTTATTTATTATATAAATAATATATGCGGTTATAGATCAATTAGGAGATTTAGTCCAGTAAAAGAAAATAAAAACTGGCCGGACGCAGTGGCTTACGCCTGTGATTCCAGCACTTTGGGAGGCCGAGGCGGGTAGATCATGAGGTCAGGAGATCAAGAGCATCCTGGCTAATATAGTGAAACTGGCCGGGGGTGCAGTGGTTGATGCCTGTAATCCCAGCACTTTGGGAGGCTGAGGCAGGTGGATCACAAGGTCAGGAGATCGAGAGCGTCCTGGCTAACATGGTGAAACCCCATCTCTACTAAAAATACAAAAAAGTTAACTGGGTGTGGTGGCGAGTGCCTGTAATCTCGGCTACTCCGAGGCTGAAGGGAGAATTGCCTGAGCCTGGGAGGCAGAAGTTGCAGTAAGCTGAAATCACACCCCTGGGCGACAGAGCAAGACTCTGTCTCAAAAAAAAAAAAAAAAAAAAAAAACTATTCCAATAATCCCAATGTCTAGAGATAGTCTGTTTTTAAAATAATGTCAGTTTCCTTTTGTGATTTTTTTTCATAACTTCCCCCCATAGATTCAGAATGTCTCAAACTGTGAAATTTATAAATTAAAATGTATAAGGTTTTATTTCCCATTCATTTATTCCAAATAATTGCCTTTTGTTATGGTAGAATTTGAGTAATCACAGAATTCTACATAACAGATTCCACAGAATTCCGTATCAGAAAAGTCTTGGTAAATCCTTGCGTCTCTAATAGTCCTTGAAGGAGGATTTTCAATGCTGCTTTGGAAAAGTAGGGTAGCCCAGGACGTTCTGCCACTCTTCCTGCTGTCACTGACATTTGAGGACTTGGAGTGTTGTGGCCTTCCTGTTAGGGGTGGAAGTATTAGAAGGATTGAAAATCTGGAACTCACTAATTGCATTTGTGTTCCCTCCAGCCTTCTTTGGGGGTGCTGGGTTGGATGTTCATGGTTCATGGAGGGACAGATGATGGGCGTAAATCATGATCTGGGAAGTCTGGTCCCAGAACAGCTGTCTGCCAGCTGCTGCACTGGAAACTGAGCAAGTATGAGTGAGCTTTCCTCTGATGGTCTGAAATTGTGTCGGAAACAGCAGGGCCTTGCTCCACGTGCTTGTTGCAGGAACTGAGTTCAAATCCTGCCTCTCCCACCTAATGGCTCTGACTACAGGCCAGCTATGATGAAGCTTCTGGGCCTCAGTTTCCTCAGGTGTCAAACACTGGTGCCATACCCACCCCTGTAGGTTTGTTGTGTGGTGGGTGTTAAACAACACACATGCCTGGCTCGTAATCACTCATAAGGTCCTGTCCTCCCCTTGCTGTTGTATGATTGCAGTTGAGTATAGGATGAATTTGAGCAGATTATCGTCAGGAGTGTCTGTTCTAAGCTTTCGTTACAAAAGGTCCCCCATATCCACTCAGCCTTTATGCTCTGCCACATAGGAAGCTGGCCCAACACCATGGAGGTTCCCGTGCCCCACCCTGCTTCGCTTTTTTTTTTTTTTTTTGAGATGGAATCTTACTCTGTCACCCAGGCTGGAGTGCAGGGGCACAGTCTTGGCTCACTGTAGCTTCCGCCTTCCAGGTTCAAGCGATTCTCCTGCCTTAGCCTCCTGAGTAGCTGGGATTACAGGCATACACCACCGTTCCTGGGTAGTTTTTGTATTTTTAGTAGAAACAGGGTTTCACCATGTTGGTCAGGCTGGTCTCAAACTCCTGACCTCAGGTGATTCACCCACCTTAACCTCCCAAAGTGCTGGGATTACAGGTGTGAGCCACCATGCCAGGCTGAGGTTGCCTCTTAGGTAAGTAAATAACAATCTCCTTGTTTCAAGGGAGGACACTGCTGATGAAGAGTTGTTTTAGATCTGTCAGAATTATGGATGCAGCCCCCCTTTGTCTGGGTGATCCTAGGATTCTTTTATTCTCAAGAAGACAACTGGGAGGAAGCCATGCCGGAGACTGGCTATGGCAGTTTTCATGTGAATTTTTATCTTCAGTGCTTTTCACGTCTTCAATTATCCAAGTGCCCCAAGGCCGTGGTTTGCCTCAGTTTGGGTGAGCATAGCCAAGGGGGCTCCAGGGCCTCCAGCCTTCACTCAAGGATGACTTTCCCTAGGCTGAGGGCAGTGGACCTTTGACAAAATTCAATTACCATCTCTGCTTCTGGCTGGACCTCAGCTGGCTGGGTCTCCGGGGCTTTAAACAAAGGCGTGAGCCTCTCCAGAAGTAGATTAGGGAGATTTGCATTCAGGCCAGGGATTTGTATGTGGTGTTAATTCTCCTCCAGGCAGATATCTGTTTGGGAAAGGGCTGTGTGACCCTATTTAGAAAAATGGCTACACTTTGTTAACCTTTTTTCCCTTAAGAAGGAAAAATCATTAATGGCAGAAGTTCAGGCCCCAGAGGAGATTTTCTGGGTGATTCTTTGTTTCAAGAGTCATGTTTCCCCAGATGTGATTAAATTATCTGTAATTTTTAACTCTTCCCTCCCCCATGCTTTAGTTGAAAAATAAAATCTCTGTTCATATTTCTTGCATATCATAGGCTTATGCCTCTTTCCAGCTCTGTAAGTCAAGGCTAAATATTTTTTTTAAAGGAAGAGGAAAAAAAGACATTTGTTTTAGAAGACATTGTTGCGTGCACCCTGCTCCCACCATGCTTTCATTTGGTGCTGGAAAGTGGTCAGAGGATTCTAAGCAGCCTCCTTGCTACAGCTGGACTGTGATGCTATCCCTTACTGCCAGCCTGCTTGGCTCCTCCAGGCTTGATGCAGATGCTGCCCGCTCCCCACACAGCCCTCTTTTTTCTCTGTTCCCGGAACACTGTTTGCTTCTGCTACCAAGAAGGCAATACTGGGTAAAGGAGAAAGATGCACTGATGTGGAACTGGAAGACTCAGGCCCAAAGGCAGCTTTTACTACCTCCTAGCTGTGCCACCCTGGGCCCCTGAGCCTGGAGTTCCTTCACTGCACTTGCAGTTGCACTGTGCAATGCCTTCTCAGTCTCCTGGCTAGAAAATGGAACTCCTGCAGGACAGGATGTTGTTCATCCTATTATTTCCAGTCATTTATCTAGTCATTCATTCCTTTATACAGTGACCCTCCTAGGACCTAAGAATAGAGAGATGAACGTGATACATGTGGTAGGAATTGTAAGTTGCTGCTTCTTTTTATTTTTGCTTTGCGTGATCCACTGATAGTTGAGAAAGTCTAGGATCTTTCTCCCCAGAGAGAATGCCACTAGAGAGGGAGAGAACATGACCCTGCCTCTTGACCCCAGCTGTGACACTTCTGAAACCAATCTTAGGAAAGCCTCTCATGGGAATGGCATTTCCAAGATTGGGGTGAAGTGGGACCTCCCTGTTGAAAAGTTGTCCTGCCCTCTGTCAACTAAACATGCCATAAGCAAGGGAAAGAATGATTTTTAATGACGGGGTAGAAATTGGGAGCAAGAGGCTGAACACATGGAACAGAATTTTTTGAAGTGCCTTGTTAAATGGAAAGTAGATGTAGGAAAATTTGAAATGCTGGTATTTCAGATGGGCCCAGGCCTATCACCTATTCTACCTGGAGAGGGTAGACTTCTATTACTCATCCTTTTTCCAGAAGCAGTTTGTGTGTAAAAGCCCTAAAGGGCCACATTCCACTTGATCCCTTTTATTAACAAAATTGTACTTTGCAGCAAGGTGGGGTGTGGCCACAGAGTCCTTTAAAGATGGGAGCCTGGAGGCGGGAGGTTGGCTAATTGTATGTTGCCTTTTGGCTTCTTTCCAGTCTTTCATTGTGGATGACCCCTTATCTGTAAGTTCTAGGCCAAAAAAAAAAAAAAAAACAACAACAACAAAACAACCTTCTGTTTATCTTCTTTGTGTGGTTTTTATGAAGCTAAACAGATGATGATCATGATCTAACCACTAGCTTTGGAAAGCAGTTATAGTGGATGGAAAGGGTCAGGATGGATTCTCTGCCAGATGTCAGCCTGCAGAGGCCGTGATTCCAGGCTTCACTTGGTGGAAGTGACCAGTCTGGCCAGCTTTGCTGGGCCTCCTCTTTCTGACTCACTGTTCCCATGGGTCTCTGGAAGCTGCTGGTTCTTACCTACCTACAAAGAGAAGCAGCTCATTTCCTGGGGTGAGGCATGCCCAGAGAAGATTTACTTCTCAAAAGGCAAACTCGAACATAGTTCACAAGGCTGGCTGTGCCTCAGCATCACACGTACAGCTTAAAAAGAAATTATAGGGAACCACATCTAGAGATTCCCTTTCAGATAAGGATTGGAATGTGTATTGTAAAAGAGCCCCCCCCCCGCCCAACCACCACCTTGACTAGGATGGGCGTCAGGACTCAACACTGTCTACTTTCCTCACCCACACTTTGCAGAGTGTGGGCCATGGCCCAGCAGCTTCCCATCTTCTGGGAGCTTATCAGGAATGCAAATACCCGGATTCCACCAGCCTTCTTGCATCAGAACCTGCTGTTTAAAGGATGGAGAAGCCCTGCTCCAATATGGCATGTGGTGTGATCAGTGCCTGATTGTTCCTGGAAATGGAACATTGACCCTATGCATTGATGGCCCTGGTTTACCAATTCCTGTGCTCCTGAGAACTGGGCCAACATCTGCATAGATCCAATTTTAAAAACTTATAATGTGGATCATCTCTGTTACAGATGGCGACCAACTTCTAAGTTGCTTTGCCTTCTGTTGTCCATTATACACACAACAATGGGGTTCATTTAAATATACTTAATTTGTAAAATGAACTGTGTTCTGTAGGCAGATAGGAGTATTTGTGTTCTGCCTTTATTGCATGTACACAGGCAGAACACAGACCTCTGCTCCTGGTGGTGTTAAGTAGTCTCCGGTTGTGCCTCCCTCCCCTCAGATGGAGGTAATTTCCTCCTCCTCTGGATTATGCCTTTCCCTTACGTGTGTGACTGTGATTGCACTTACCCTGTGTGTTGGAATTTTTTGTTGACATTTCTGACACCCGTGGGAATGAGGCCCTTTTTATTCATAGCTGCATCCCCTGTGTCTAAGAGGGCATACTTAATACATAGCAGGGATTCAATAAATGTTCGCTGAGGGAGTGAATGAATGAGTGGGGCTGATGATTGAGAGCTCCCAGTATACTCGACGTATGGACTTGTGTTTTCTCCATTCCTTCCTCCCCCAAATATCTGGGGCAGCGTGTGAGAGTCACTTCATTTTCTATCGGAAATTGGAGTACTTGAATCTAGAAGTTTAAATCTATGAAGGTGAAATGCAGTTAGGCTAAGTGGGTGGACCCTTAGTTAGATCCTGTCTGGGTGATTTGTTTCTCCAGTGGTACTTTCCTCCACTCCGTCTGGAACTCCAGCAGTTGCTCCTTGCCCTCCAATGGATGCAGGATGCCTGCTTCCTCTGTGTGGGAAGAATCCCATTTCCTACTGCAGCAGGCGTTTTTGTTGGTAATTCTGAAAATCATTTCTCAGAGCTCTTTCCTAAAATCGTGGCCACCCAGCACTGAGTTAGCCACAAATGACTCGGTGATAGCAAAGGCCTAGTTGCAATATGATTTTTTTCCCCCTGAGGATGGTTTTATGCTGAGAGATTCTACATCCGGTTTTAGTAGAACTTTAAGCAATTCATATTTGAGAAGATACATTTATAGCTATAAAACTTTTAAAGAAGAATGATTTCCATTGCTCGTCTGGTTCCTTTTTTCCATGGTGTGGTTGTGGGTGCTTTTCTGTTATATAGCATTCTGGCTTCCCCATGTTGCTAACCAAGCGTGGACAGTTTTTGGTTTGCTGTTTTAAAGCCAGGAAAGGTCCATGCTTCCTGTCTTGAGAGATTTAAAGTGTGGAATTTGGCCGGGTGTGGTGGCTCACACCTGTAATCTCAGCACTTTGGGAGGCCGAGGTGGGCAGGTCGCTTGAGCTCGGGAGTTTGAGACTAGCCTGGGTAACATGGTGAAACTTTTGGTACAAAAAGTACAAAAATTAGCTGTGATCATGCCACTGCACTCCAGCCTGGGTGACAGAGTGAGACCCTGCCTCAAAAAAAAAAAAAAAAAAAAAAAAAATCTGGAATTTTATACCTGTTAAAAATATAAATAAGAATTCGATTTTTTAATTCTGAAGTAAATAGCCTGGTTCTTACTTAACCTGAATTTGCTAAGTATCTCTTTATGATTCTGAATGGTTAGATCCTGCAAAGGCTGACCCTAAACATTTTGTAGTCTCTTCATTTGCCAAGGGATATTTTAAAATAAAATGCTTCTGTATGGGTGGGTGTGTTCTAGAGAACTGGGGTAGCCATAAGTCTGATGATATTCCAGTGTCTGTCACAGGAAAGTGAGGTACATCCACGTATATCAACTGACCCCCAGTATCTGCTGGGATATCTTTCCCTCAAAATTTGCCTCCTAGGAGGATTTTTTTTCCCCTTATAGTTCTTTTGGTGTGTAAATACTAATCAGTCACCAATTCATTACATTTTAGGAATGGGAGAGTCTGTGTACGTCATGATAAACTATTAAAAGGAATTTGGCAAAACTATGAAAGGAATTGACCCACTCTGAGGAGAGCTGTCCGTACAGGGGTTATTGTTACTGTTAAACAGAGTAGAGGTCAGTGAGTGGAATGTGGAGAGTCTAAAGTCATTGCTGACTTAATGACCAGCGAAAGACCAAGAAGATACTGTTTTTGCCACTCTGCTTCCTAATGACAGAATCAAAGACTTACTGGGTGGACTTTATGAAAGTCTCTAGGAATAAACTTGATGACAGAGAATTTTTTTTTTCTAGGCCATGTTTATATTTCCAATCTGTTCTTTCTGCTCCCTGGGACATTATTTTTATTTATTACAAAACATTGACCAGAGGGGCGCACGCCTATAATCCCAGCACTTTGGGAGGCTGAGGTGGGAACATCGCTTGAACTCAGGAGTCCAAGATCAGCCTGGGCAACATGGCAAAACCCCGTGTCTACCAAAAAATATGAAAATTAGCCAGGCATGGTGGTGCTTGCCTGTAGTCCCAGCTACTCGGGAGACTGAGGAGGGAGGATCGCTAGAGCCCAGGAGGCAGAGGTTGCGGTGAGCTGCCTGGGTGACACAGTGTCTCCAAAAAAAATAAAATAGATAGAGAAATGGCCTGGATATGGCTTGAAACCAAGCCTCTTTTAAGCAAACGTGTTTTAAAACTGGGAGAAAAGGAGGCAGGGCCAACATGCCAACTGATGAATGTAGTTTGCCACAGTTTACCAGCCCTTAAATTAGCAAGGTTTCTTTTCTTTTCTCTCTTTTTTTTTTTGAGACGGAGTTTCGCTGTTGTTGCCCAGGCTGGAGTGCGATGGCATGGTTTCGGCTCACCACAACCTCCGCCTCCTGGGTTCAAGCAATTCTCCTGCCTCAGCCTCCTGAGTAGCTGAGATTACAGACATGTGCCACCACTTGCGGCTAATTTTGTATTTTTAGTAGAGACAGAGTTTCTCCATGTTGGTCAGGCTGGTCTCGAACTCCTGACCTCAGGTGATCTGCCCGCCTCAGCCTCTCAGCCTCCCAAAGTGGTGGGATTACAGGCATAAGCCACCATGCCTGGCTGCAAAGTTTCTTTGGGGGGGAAAAAAAAATCATTCAAAATTACAATTCAGGTGATGGAGGAGGAGTGAAGGTCCAAAACAGATGGTGGGCGTTGGTGGTTTTCTCCTGTTTAAAATGAATGTAGGCCGGGTGCGGTGGCTCACACCTGTAATCCCAGCACTTTGGGAGGCTGAGGCGGGCGGATCACCCGAGGTCA
Source organism: Piliocolobus tephrosceles (assembly GCF_002776525.5). Taxonomy (NCBI): domain Eukaryota; kingdom Metazoa; phylum Chordata; class Mammalia; order Primates; family Cercopithecidae; genus Piliocolobus; species Piliocolobus tephrosceles. The sequence goes on along the minus strand of NC_045439.1, from coordinate 103,694,988 downwards.
GGAGATCACGACCAGCCTGGCCAACATGGTGAAACCCCATCTCTACTAAAAAATACAAAAATTAGACAGGCTTGGTGGTGCATGCCTGTAGTCCCAGCTACTCAGGAGGCTGAGGCAGGAGAATTGCTTGAACCCAGGAGGTGGAGGTTGCAGTGAGCCGAAATTGCACCACTGCACTCCAGCCTGGGTGGCAAGAATGTGACTCCATCTAAATAAAGAAATAAAGAAATTAAAAAAAAAAAAAAATGCAGCAGGGCTTTTCTGGCCCAAATGTCTCCATAGAACTTTGATTGCTAGGGAACAAATAGTCATTGTCTCCAGTGTGCTCAGTATATAGGGAGGCATTGTGGCTGGCCTCCATACCGCAAAACAAGAAGACACCTTTGCAGTGGATTAGAATGTTTAAACTAGGTTCCAGGTGGGTCAGGCAGAGTCTAACTGGCCTTTGGACCCTTGGTGTCTAGACAAAGCCAGGCTTATAGTAGGCAAATGTAAATGGAGGCAAGGGAAGAAAGATTTCGTTCAGCAGAATTCTGTCAGAAATGGCTGAGAAAGACCCGCATATCTGCTGTGACAATCTGAAGTGACATCAATGCCCACTTGGAGTTGGGCACAATGTGAAATTCCTTCTTGAGGGAGTGCTGTTGGGAAAGGAATTTTTGCCTCAATTGAGCAACTTTTTCCTGCTATTTAATATGCATAGTCTTCTTGAGCAGTTAAAGATGCAGAAGAAAGATAGTATTGTTTCAAGACAATTCTCCCAGGCTGCTCTTGGCCATCTTTTCTGAGTGTGCAGGCCCCACCACAGTCCCTGCAGCAACACAGTTTTGTTTGTTTAGAATTTGGTAACCTAAGGGGGCTTGAAGCCCTGCCAGGGCACTTCTGTTCCTCACAAATAGTGCCACTGAAAAACGCATCTTGTGCAAATTTTGGAGCTTAGAATTATTCTGCTTAAATGTGCAATGCGCCATGGGGCATGTTATGGACCATCTCATTGAACAAACAGATAAATGACCTTTCTCAGAAGGCTGAAGGAGCTTGGGACAGGTAAGCCTCCCTCTGTTCATTGTTTAAGAAAAGGAGGAACTTTTATCTCTACCCTTTGCTTCTACTTGGCCAAAAGAGGTGGATTGGGTCATCTCTTGGCATCAGGGCTATACAAGTCCTTTTTGTTCCTATTTCTCCTGAGTAGGCCACATGTGTCTCTCTTTGCCTGAATTTCTCAAGCCTCCAGCTGAGGCCAAGGGCAGGGCTGGGGTGGATGTCCATGACTGGCCACTGAGAACCCCCATCAATTTCATCCTTGATAGACTTGTGCCAAAAGAGTGACCCTCCCACGAGGTTACAGGATACACTTAGTTGTTTGGTTGGCTCTCAAAAAATGAAGCTTGCACTCACACCGCCCTGGGAAAACCTTAATTCTTGGTTAGGGCTTTTCATGATTCTGTCACACTTTGAATAGTAAGACCACCTGCTGTGGTGCAGAATATCTGGATTTCAGAAGTGACTGACAGATGTTTCTTGGAAAGGAATAGTCACAATTAGAGGGACCCATCCACACTGATGTGACAGAACCTTTGGATGTTGTTTTTTCTTTAATTGGACATAGTTCTATCAGCAGGATTTGAAGGTGGTAGATGATTACATGCCATGACTAATGAAGGCTCATTGAGCTTTTCATGTTTTTTATTTCATTTTTAAGTGTGTATTTTGAAGAATCATATAAGCCTTATGCCTGATCTTTGAGATGATTATTTCCAAGGTAGGGAACTAATGAATGGGCATCATTTCCATGGAGGGTCAGATACCAAGATTCTAGCTGAAAGCCAATTAAGATGTAGTTTGGGCACCCTGGTATCAGTGGGTTGGATATCACTGCATGTGATATGGCTTCGTGACCTTCCTCGCTCTCTTTGTCCTAAGCCTATGATGGGCCCCATAGGAGAACTAGTCACAGGTAGCTCTTCCTTTAAGAATATGCCTGTCTAATGCATGGATGATTGGAAGGCATTGCCACAACTTTCTTTAACTGAAGGAAGCTTTCAGAATTGTGGGGCTTATTCTCCTTGACATGCTGTTGCTCCCTTTGTGTTTTCATTTTAAAACAAAATATGCTTGTTTTTTTCCTAGGGAAAGGCACGGTAGCTTGAATTTACTATATTTGACAGCTTTTCTCAAATGCTTTCAAAACATGGAGTTGCCAGAAAATAAAGGTTTGAACTGCTGACTTCCTTTATGAGAATATTACTTTAGTTTTGGGGTTTTAAAATTTCTAAGGAGGAAGAATGTCTTTGTGACATATAGGACAAGCAATGGGAGGGGAGTCAGCCAGGGTGTCAAGCCTGTGCAGCTACCTGGTGCCTGACCTGGGACACGTTGGTGTAGGCTACAGGCGTCAGGTTTATTGCCAAAGCACTGGGCCTGGTGATACGAGGGGTCTCTTTAAATGGTGAGTTTCAGAAAGAAATCATTGGTACTCTTGATTCCAAAGCTGGTAATCATGACAGTCTTGATCCATAAAGACTCACGATGTATCATCTGTGCTTGGCTTCTGGCCTGGCTCTGGGAGAGGAGACAGGGGTGTCATCTGGTTCTGCATCCAGATTTGGAGATGGAATTTGAAAACACACAGGCAGGTAATGAGGACTGCCACTTGCAAAAATGCAAGTGAGTGTGAGATAGAAAGGCCCGGTGATAGTTGGTCTTGGGCTTCTCTGTTTTCATATCACCTGTGTCTCCCTTCCTTGCTCTTGTACTGTTTGGTAACAACTTTGAGGTGAGTCCTTTCATTTTGGCTGTTAAAGAGCCCAGAAGTGGGTTGGAGGAAAACAGCTTTGTGAAGCCTGGAAGAATTGACTTCACAGTTCCGTTTGCTGCGTTTTCAAATACTGCTTTATTAGCCACCCCCTCTTCCAAGACCAGGTGGTTTGTGCCTTATGGCCCGGCCACTCTGAGTCATAGTGCCTGGATTTATGTGGCCAGATTTCAAACTCTGCTACAACACAGTTAACAAGTTCCCTTTATAGCCATTAAAATATATGTACATCTATTGTTCTTTATTATAAAAGTAATATGTGTTCACGGTAGATAATCTGTAAATATAGAAAAATAAAAAGAGAATAAAAGTCACTTAGTGAAACCAATGAACTGACCCTCCTAGGAAGTGACCCTCAGTCCTGTATCACCAGCAGTAAGATCTGAACTAACCACGTGCTAACACCTGGGATCAGTAGGCCTTCTCCACACCTTTGTGTGTGCTGTGTAATTATTCTACCCTGAGCTTGAATCCTCCACTTACTGCAACTTTTAGCACTGATTTCTCTGTTTAACCCATGTGTGCTTTATACACAGAGAGCCTTCTTAAGTGATTAGTGATTCACTCACTGCCACAGTCTATTAAAGCTTCTTAGGGAAGTGATTTTCCTTCTGTGGTGTGAAAAGGAAATAACAATGCCTGCCTTGCTCTTTAACCTGTCTCTTCTTGGAAATTCCCAGGCATCTTGGTGGCCATGTGTCTGCCCTTGGCTGTGCTCTGTGGACCTCCTGCAGTATGCCTGCCCCATTTCCTCTCTTGGTTCTTTGCCAGCTTGTGGCCTTTCTAGAAGGATATTGTCCTGTTCTGAATTTTTCATCATCTTTATTGGTTTCTTCTCATTCCTCTGTGTTCTGTGAGCTTGTCTGAGAACCTGGAAACCTCACTTAGCTTCTGGGAGCAGGTCCTGGAGCTGGGCTCACATCCCTTCCCCAGTTGTTTTTCTCTCTCCTGCCAGCCTCCCTTTGATTCTTAGTTTTCAGTGAACTGTACAGTATCAAAGACTCTGGAATCTGAAGTAGAAAAAAGAGTACCAGGATTTGGGCGCCAAATCTGCCTGTTTCTTCATCTTTGCTTTTTTGAGCCTATTAAGAAAATCAGTAGAATCAGTTGCCTATAAGGTTCATGAAAGAACTGTGTAGAATTGTAAATTATTTTGCAGAGATTTGCTGTTTTCTAGCAACTCCTCCCTTCTTGACACACAGGTAGTAGCTCTAGATTTTGTTGTTGTTCTTGTTGAACTCTGATAGGTCTCTCAAATGAAAGGAAACAGATACCGTTTTTATGGATTAGAAGACTCAACATTGTTAAGACGTCATCTCCCCAAATTGATCTGTAGGTCCATTATATTCTCATTCAAAATCCCAGAAGGGGGCGTATGTGTTTGTTTTAATAAATCAGCAAGCTGATTCTAAAATTTACAGGAAAATGCAAAGGGCAGGCCGGGCGCGGTGGCTCAAGCCTGTAATCCCAGCACTTTGGGAGGCCGAGATGGGCGGATCACGAGGTCAGGAGATCGAGACCATCCTGGCTAATATGGTGAAACCCTGTCTCTACTAAAAAATACAAAAAACTAGCCAGGCGAGGTGACAGGCGGCTGTAGTCCCAGCTACTCGGGAGGTTGAGGCAGGAGAATGGCGTCAACCCGGGAGGTGGAGCTTGCAGTGAGCTGAGATCTGGCCACTGCACTCCAGCCTGGGCGACAGAGCGAGACTCCGTCTCAAAAAAAAAAAAAAAAAGAAAAAATGCAAAGGGCTCAGAGTAGCCAAATTAGTTTTGGAAAAGACCATAGTTGGAGGGCTGACTTCAAAGCTATAGAAAGCAAGACATATTCATGTAAGGGCAGACATATTAGATGGATGGAACAGAACAGAGTCCAGAGATAGACCCACACATGTATGATCAACAGAATTTCATCCAAGGGGCCAACGTAATTCAATGGAGAATGGATGGCTTTTCAACAAGTGATGCTAAAACAGTTGGGTAAACATAATGGAAAAAAATGAACCTTGATCCTTAGGTTACACCATATACAAAAATTATCTTGAAATGGATCATAGACTTTAGGTAAAACTTCCAGTAGTTCCATTGGGCTATTTATCTATTGTTATCAGCGCAAGGGAGGAGCCAGAGTGCTGAGAGAGTAACAGGAAGAAAGGGTAACAGAAAGTAGTTGGTGGGGTGTGTGTGTGTGTGTGTGTGTGAGCGTGACTGGGCCATTCTAAACTCTGCCCCACTGCTCAATTTTTTGTTGGGTAATAACATTAAAATACAAAAACGTGTTTCTTTTTTTTTTTTGAGACGGAGTCTCACTCTACAGTGGCGTGATCTCAGCTCACTGCAACTTCTTCCTCCCAGGTTCAAGCGATTCTCCTGCCTCAGCCTCCTGAGTAGCTGGGATTAACAGGTGTCTGCCACTATGCCCAGCTATTTTTTTTGTATTTTTAGTAGACATGGGGGTTCACCATGTTGGCCAGGCTGATCTCGAACTCCTGACCTTGTGATCTGCCTACCGTGGCCTCAAAGTGCTGGGATTACAGGCATGAGCCACTGCACCCGACCAAAAACATGTTTCTTACTGGTACCTTCAGAGGATAATTTTTGTTCTCCCACCTTGTCCTCGTCTTCCTCTTATTTTGCAAGCAAATCTTACTTTAGCTTACGCACTGTGCTCATGGAGAGTTGTCTTAAATCTGGCTTACATTGATTTAAACCTATTTTAAAATACTAGGAAGTCCTGGTGTCATGTTACTAAGCAAGGAATCCTTCTATTTAGCCAGTGTTCTTCCAAAGTTCCTGTCCTGAGTTTCTGCCCACTGGAGCCCACCTGCCCTCTAATTGGGGTCTGCAGGAGTAGATCCTTGCACAGCTCTGTAATTTATCTGGTAGCCTCAGGCTGGAGTGTTTCCTGGACTTCTCAGAACTACAATGTTGGCTCTGTCTATTGCACAAATAGGTGAAATTTCAAGTCAATCTCCCTCTTCCCCGTGCTTGGTTAAGGATTGATTTGTGACATCTGTAGGGAGCAAATTAAGGAATTTACAACTGATACATGAGGAAGGAGGAAGTAAGTTCTCCCTAAACTTAATCTGTAACATCGTTTTTGACTTTGTCTGCCTCTATGATAGGTGGCGGAGGGGGAAGGGGAAGGGGAGTGTCTGCCTCTTTGGGTAGCCTGAACTTACATTAGCCAAATGTCATTGAACTTCCATGACTTGAGGCTAGTTATGTGATGGCGAAGTCAATGCCAGGTCTAAGATCATTCTTTCCTTTCTTCTATTTATGGAACTAATATCAAGAGAGCATTTACTTTTTGGCAGGCATTGTTCTAGACGTGCGGAAAACAATTTTGAGTAAGACTCATAAAGATCTGGCCCGAATGGAGTACATTCTGGGAGTACAAGTTTCCTGTTACTTTCTCTCTCATGTCTTTCTCTAAAAGCCCAGCACAAATCCAGGAAACTCTGATATCTCCAGGAGGAAGGGACCTCTCTGTCCTCTGAAATCATTTGTGTGTTGCAGGTTCCAAGAGTGTGGCAGTGGTTATAGCACATTATCTAGTGGCTGCTGGTATGAGGGTTTAGGCTACCCTCTGGGAAACTGGACTGGGTCAGACCTTTTTTGGGTGTGGTGAGGGGCAGAGAGTGAGGAGACTCTGCTATGGTGCCTTCCAAACAGGAAATGTTCAGCAAATATTTATTGAGCAAATGCATATCTGCATGAGGTAGTCACATGGGTGGTATTACAAACACCAGACTGGATTCCAGCTCTTCAGATTAACATTTGGAATTCCTAGGAACTGTGCTGAACCTGGCAAAGATGAGAGCCCTCCTGCCAGGAGATCATTTAGTTTGTTTCTGGAGCATTCCCAATATGAAAGCTCTCCCATTGAGGTCAGGGGAGTTTTAAATTGCCAGTGTGTTTGAAACAAGCAACATTGTCTTCTGACCTTTCCCTAGGGTCTTGCATACTTTGATATGGCAGAAGCAGGCATTGCTCTGAAGTTATAAATAACTAAGCAACTTGAGAGTTACACTCTAGGGCCCCAAGTCAAAACAGCTGATTCCACTCTTGTCGTAAAGCAGAAAACGATCTTTTCAAAATCATGTGTGAGCAGCATGGCATTCAAACAGGATATTAATCTTCCTAGAAATTTTACCAGGAAAGCAGAATGCTTCCTTTTCCTCCGCCCTAATTTTTATTTTTTATTTTTGCTTATGTATATCTGTCATTTCAGCATATGTGAAGTGAATGACAAGATATTCGTTGTATTTACTGGTGACAGATGATAAATATCTTCACTTATTTTTAGCTTAAAAACACTTGCTGAACTTTGATCAGCTGATGTAAGGATTAGAAATGATTTTAAGATTAATCTCATTTTCCCCAAATAATTGATCTAGGAATTGGTATAAAGTCAGAAGGATAAAAAGAAGGATCACGTTTCTGAGATAAATGTGCTCAGATAATTGCTTTTTATTAAAAGATACTGTTCTTTTTACTTCTTAGGTGTTGAAATGTCTATTTTTAATGAGATCATGGTTCAAGGCTGGTTTCTCAAGACGAAGTTTATCAGCACAATTTGGGAAAGGTTGGGGGTATTCTGCTATGGAATACCAAAGTCTGGTAACTGGTCATCTCATTGAGACCCCCGTGTGATGCTTCAGTTGCCTACCTCCCACTACCGAGTCTCCATCAAATAGGGATGTTTATACTGTGAGTCCCTTGTCCTGAGGCTGGTCCTTCTTTAGGCAGCTTTGACTGAGTTTGGAGAATAATTGCTAGTCTGTGTAAATTTCATAATCATAACCCAGGCAAGTGCCTGGGAGGCAGAGCACAGGTGGGTGGGGTAAAATGCAGGGTGGGCTTTGGATATCAACTCTGATTTCTGTTGCCAAAGCAGAAATGCCCATGAACTTGAGTTAGTGCAGTGAGTTAATTGCATGGTAATTAAATGCTAACATGATTGATCAGAGGAACTGAGGAACTGTGTAATTGAAGCATAATAAAATGTGGCATGCTTAGTAAGCAATTGAGTTGTCTTCCCTAGGATGTAGGCAGTACTGGGCAGGATGAGCACAGATGTCTTGAACAAGCTGTTCAGTGCACAGTTTTGCCCTTTTGTCTTCTGAGGAAGATGTATGGGGTATTACTCTAAGGAGTCGAATCCCACATTCCATACCTGAGAATGAGATTCATAACTATATGTGAGATATTCTTTATTTTATAGTACTTTGCATACTTTTTGGTATATAGACTATTTACTTGTTATCATTGGTGAAATTTCAAGGTTTTGTTTTTGTTTATGGGTTTTTGGGCTTTTCTGTATATATTCTGGAATCACCAAGAGGCTTCCATATTGAATTTTCTACAGTAGCTCTCTGAATAAGCCTTAATAGGTATATTTGGTAGAGACGAATGAAGATACCATTTAATCATGGTGGTAAATTTAAATATATGATGTTTCCTTCTGGATGAGTGAATATTTAGGCCCTATAGATGATTTTTTTTTCTTTAAAAGACAGAGTTTTTCTCTTGTTGCCCAGGCTGGAGTGCAGTGGTGTGATCTCGACTCACTGCAACCTTCGCCTTTCGGGTTCAAGTGATTCTCCTGCCTCGGCCTCCTGGGTAGTTGGGACTACAGGTGTGTGTCACCAAGCCCAGCCAATTTTTGTATTTTTAGTACAGACAGGGTTTCACCATCTTGGCCAGGCTGGTCTCGAACTCCTGACCTTGTGATCCACCCTCCTTGGCCTCCCAAAGTGCTGGGATTACAGGTGTGAGCCACTGCGCCCGGCCAAAGCCCTACAGATGATTTTTGAAACAAAGTTTTCCTTTCAAAAAAATTTGGACACTTTGAAATAAAAATGACCAAACTTTCCATCAAGTTGAAAAGCAATTTAGAGAAATACGATTTGTCAAATAAAAAAGGTAATACGTTGGAATGAAGGAAAAAATTAGGTAAATTTTTCATAACTTAGATCTTAAATTATTTTGGAAAATATGGGCCAAACTTTCAGTTGAATTTTTTTTTTTTTTTTTTTTGAGACGGAGTTTCACTCTTGTTGCCCAGGCTGGAGTGCAATGGCACGATCTTGGCTCACCACAACCTCTGCCTCCCAGGTTCAAGCAATTCTCCTGCCTCAGTCTCTGTAGTAGCTGGGATTATAGGCATGTGCTACCATGCCCAGCTAATTTTGTATTTTTAGTAGAGATGGGGTTTCTCCATGTTGGTCCGGCTGGTCTCGAACTCCCGACCTCAGGTGATCCACCCACCTCGGCCTCCCAAAGTGCTGGGATTACAGGCGTGAGCCACCGCGCCTGGCTCAGTTGAATTTTTAGTACAGCATTTAGATTCATGTTTTTCTATTTAGATTGTGTGTGTGTGTGTGCGTGTGTGCACGCGTGTGTGTGATATTACTTTTAGGAGCAGTGGAGGTCTCTACTAGCCATTGTTTAATCTCCTCCTCTTGTGAACAGAATAATAATCAATTACTCCTAATCAGTATTTTTGGTGTTTTCATATATACATGTGATAGTAAGAGTTACATTTATGTGGATGAATTTACTATAAGCCAGCCTGTAATCTTAGTGTTTTACTTATTTAGCTTCCTAACATTCCTATGAGATAGGTCCTGTTTTTATCTCATTTTACGAATAAACTAAACTATAGAAAGTTGAAGTAAGCTGCTTAGGATCCCATAAGCCAGGAGTTGGACCAAGGTGATTTGGCTCTAGGATCTGTGATCTTAACCATTACCCTATGCTTCCTGTCTGCGTATATTGGACATTCTGACTGTGATGGCTTTGGAGTGGTTCAGGATCTTGGAGTAGCTGCTTCATAAAAATAGCTTTGCTTATTTTCTGTAAAATGTCTTGTTTTAGTTTTTGTTTTCGTTTTTTTTAAAAAACGAAACTAATGTTAATACTTTAGTTTGCTAGTAGAGTCTGTTTGTTTAGTCATGGCTAACAGCATTTGTTTCAGGTTATTCCATTGATTGAGCTCTATTTCTGTTACTTTCTAAGTGTTTATTGTGTGATAATGAAAACATACCCAACTGGCATCTCAAATCTGTTTGACTTAGCAAACTTGCAAGGTGTCTTCTAGCAGAATCTAGATTCCAAATAGCGGTCCAGCCTTGAGATTGAACTTCTGACACTGCAGTGTGGGTGGGAGGGTCATCCCTGCTCCTATCCTTGGCATGGCTTGCCTGGAATGCACATGCGCTGCTTAGAATGACCCCACTTGGTCCTCTGGTCCCCTCCTTGTAGCGTCTCACTGATCACAGAGAACCAGGGAGGAGAGGGGCTTTCGGGGGCTTGTCAGGTCATGGCCATCCGTGCGCCTCCTTTACAGACAGGACCACTGAAGCCAGGGGAGGCTGTTGGGCTTGCTTGAGCCATCTCCCACTTCCCTGCCTGGAACTCCCTCCCTCCGCTCTGCCTCCTAAATGCCTGTGCTCCGTCGTGGTAGAGAGAATCCCGTGGTTTTGGATTCCATGTCCACACCTAGTTGTGTCCCAGTCAGAAAAGGAAATATTTAGCTTGGTGTTTGGATAAGGATGTTAGTTTCAAATTAATCCTGTACTTAGAACATTTTATTTCTGTAAGTCATGTGAAAAAAAATGTTTTTTAGCAAATAGGAAAAGGTTTTAAGACTATTGGGATCTTTCCAGTAGTCTGTATCCTCTTCATTCTTAGTGATGTTTGTCACTGGCAACCTTAGTAAAGCATCTTGCAAAACAGGGGCTGGTAAGATATGGTCCCAGTACCCCAGATGACTTGTGTTCAGCCTCCCTTCTCACGACAAGTGCTGCCAGCCCCTTTCGGTCAGCACTGGGAACCCACCGGAGCATATCATTTTCCTCAGGGGCCCTGGAAAAGGATTCGGAAGTGTTGGCCCTTGGGTGGTGAACCAGAGGGTGGGGCCCTGGGCTTTGGGAACAGCTAGGATTGGGTGTCGCTTAGTAGCTTTGCGCAAATGATTTGATCATTCTGAGCTTCAGTTCCTTAAGCTGTAAAATGGTGCTTACCTTATGCAGTAGTTGAGATCATTTAGATGATGAGATGGCATAGAAATAGGTATATGATGATAATATATGTATCATATATAAATCTTGTCCAACACATAGTAAAACATACTACTTTGAACTGGGAATATGACTTGGCCTGTCATTTAATTGTGTTGTAATTTGGGGGCCCCCATGGAGCCTCGCTTCTTTTATCCCCACTAATTCATGCATGGTGATATTTTGCCTGCTCTGGGGTCATGCTGTGGCAGGTGACTGAGGGTTTGCTGATCTTGCAGGAGAGACAGTGAGTGCCTGGGCACCAAGCAGTACCCTTTCTCTGCCTTGCCTGCCCCCAGTGCCTCCAGGTCCTTGGAATGACTCTCTGAGAATTAATATAATCTGCTTTTATGGATGTGAAAGAAGATAACCCCCAGAGAATCTGGTTACATGGTATGAAGTGATACCACATGCTCTTCCTAAGTCTAGGAAAAGAAATGTATTTGGAATGAAGTGTAAAAGTTAAGACACAAAGATTGTCCTTTGGCCCCAAGTACAATTCGAAAACATTTTGACAAGAACTTCCTACAGTATTAGTGGGTTGACTATTTATTTTGTGCTGTTCATATCGCACCTGATGCTGGGCTCCACAGTTAAAGTGTCTTTCTGTCTTCCCTGCGGAAGTGACCTCCAGACACTGACTCTCCTGTGGCTGGACTGTTTCAAGCTGTTTTGATAAGGCTGAACTAGCATGATCAGGACATGACAAAACAGCTATTAGCAGCACTTGTTATTAATGACATATGAATGTGGTAAAAAATACGGGCTTCTCATGCATCTGTTACTGTGTTTTTTTTATGTTTAGGAACGTTTCTAAGTTGAAGAAGGGCTGATTGAGAATATAAGAGTGACTCCATGCTTTTCCATGAAAATTCAACACCTATCCTCAAAACAGCTGGGTCTAGCTCCGAATTGCCCACTGTAGTCTTGTGAAAATTTCTTTGAATTCTCCCTTTTTTTCTCAAAAATACTTGGACTTCACATTCTATCCCATAGTGCATTTTATTTGTTTTTATGTTAGAAGGCTACTTTTCTTTGCACATGTTAGAAGAGGGTTGAGTTGCCTGTAAGAGGTGCCATGTTCATCTCGCAGCTCCCCTATCTGCTTTGGGCCCTGGGGGAGTCCCCCTCCCAAGCCCACCCCCAGCGTGAGAAGCGGGGTCCTCTCTGCCACTGACAGAGGGATGTTTGTGGGAGTAAGTGGCATGCTTCATGGAGTTCACCCCTGAATGCTGAAGATTGACCCCAGTTTCCTTAGTCAATTATTATGAAATTTCTAGAGATTGGTATATCTAACTCACGATTAGATCATTTATGTTTAAACCATTCTTTTGAGCCAGAGTGGAATGATTGACCCCGTTTTTCTGAATTTCTTGCCTTTAGTTAAAACAAAAATAGGTGTTTAACTTGCCTTCAGATGACCTCTTATGGGTGTTTTTCTGAGAAGCCACTCTTAAAACCCAGCAGTAACCCTGGTTGATTTTGCACCTGTTCAGTGGGGACTGTGCCTGAAATGCTCCCTTGCTGTGCCCTGGTGTCTAGTCCTGGTCAGTGCACTCAGGAGGCCTGTAAAACTGAACTCTAGTCTTAAATACTCCTCTTCCAGCACTAATTTCTTCAGTCACGAAGTTGCTTTGCCCACCCAGCTGCTGTCCTGGGTCAGAGCTGGAAGCAGAGAAGTCTAAGCTTAGTATACTTTGGATGATGTTTTTTACACATTTGCCACATGACAGACTCTAGAGCCCCTCAACATCTTTTTGTGTGAAATTTCAGTCTTTTAATGGTGAAATTACCACATCATTTCTTAGGCCCTCTGACTGAGCTAGTTGTCTATTCTCAGAAGAGACTCACTTCTGGACCTCTCTTGGTTCAGAAATCTGCCCTCTCTTAGTGGAAAATTATTTCTCTTCGTTTCTTTGTTTAACCTTTCCCCCATTCTGGATAACATATTGATCCTTAGTAGCATAGTAACTCTAAGAAGCCACCCAAAGTCCCACAGCAATTTAAATTGCTGTAGAGGCTACTCATAACTAAATAAACCACTCTGTCTTGTCCTTTAAGATCCTTACAGAAGACTTAAACAATTTAGATGGTAATTGCTAAGAGACATGATGTGCTCTTTCCGAGTGTACATTTTCTTTCTTCTCATGGATGGTATTTGAGGTTCTGTAATGATACCAGTTTGACAGACATAGAGCCAACCATAAACAAATTCTTGGGTTACCCTTGCATTGAAGTAAGTCGATGAAATGAGTGGCTATTTGTCCAGATGTGATTTGTCCACAGTGTGTCCCGGTTTCTTGGAAGAAGAACCATCCTACACAAATCCTCCATGCTGCTCTGCTGGTTTGGGTCAGGATGTTTGGGGCATCTTCAAGACTTCCCTGTCCTGTTTGGATTGGTAACAGTATCTGTTTCCCATTCACCTGGCCTGCAAAACTGAACTTTAGTCTTAAACCCTCCTCTTCCAGCACTTAGTTCTTCAGTCACAAAATTGCTTCAAGCCTGCTTTCCTCACCTCCTGATGCAAGGATTCTAATTTCTCCTAGTTAGCTTTGATTGGTGCCCCAACCTCTAATCTCTCAATACCCTCCTTTCATGCATCCAAGTTATAGCTGCTACATGGGCATTCCCAAGTTCTCCACTTTGCTCCAGCCGCTCTTCCTGCCTCAGGAGCCTCTGGTCATGCTGAGTCCTTCTCACAATGATGACCTAGATCCTCCATCTCTCCCGACATGGTCCAGCCACAGCCCCCTCCTTACTGCTTTGCAGGCCCTTTGCTGAGCTTTTCCTTTGCTTGCTATGCCTGTCTACCTGTCGCCAGATGTTGAGAGCCACCTTGTTTCCCAAAGCCAGCTCCAATGATCCCTCTTTTATGGTCCTTCCCACCACCTGCCTGCCAGGTGGGAAGTGATAGCTTTCCTGCTCAGCGCCTGTGATGCGTTGTCTCTTCCTAGTGCTGGTGTCCTTTGCTTTGTGTTAGAACTTCCTGCTCTGTTGTAAATGTTGGATTTCCTTCCTGCTTGGACAGGGAGATGTCTTATAGCCCAGGGTCAGCTGGAACGGTGGAGGGAGTGTATACCGTAACCTTGTAGACCTGGGTTTACCTTTTGCTAAGGGCAAGTCACTTAACCTCCAGTTACCCATTTGTGAAATGGCCCATCATTCTTCCCCTGCAGGGTGATTGTGATGGTGAAAAATGAGGTGTGACAGATACTGACCGGCCTAGCAGAGTGTCTGGCACATGGACAACTCAGTAAATTCCAGATCCTTCTCTAGGTTTCAATCCGGATAGGGTCTAGAGGTTCAACACAAAATTGGTGCTAAATATATATTGATGGAATTGCAAACCCTTTCAGAGCCTGTTTGGCATTTTGCAGCTACAGATTAAATGATGTAAAAGCCTGTAGCCTTGTCTGTTGGAGCTTTGACTCTGGCTCTGTTTCACCGATTTCTGTCTTTACTCTAGGGCACAGAATACTCCACATCTCTTACAAGTTAACCCCTCCGCCCTCTACTAACCGAAGCAAAAGAAACGCTTGTCAGGGAGTTGGCGGAAACCTCAACATGAGCTTTGCTGTAACTTGAAAGACACATCTTTCTACCTTTTTGCATAATATATGCACGCAGCACACACTGTACCCAGCTGCTTTACTCTGGTCACCAGTTGCTTGTTGGCTACTAGCCTAGTATGTGCACACCTCGAACTTTTTTAGTTCTTGTCAGCAATTAATTTCCTAGAGGCTCTTATTACTTGAGAACATAACTTTTGAATACATTATGAATGAGGTTTTACCTGATTTCATTATGTCAGTAGTGTTTTTTACAAGTACATATGGTATGTTGGGAACAAAGTTTTAATGCGTTCTTTACAAGTACATATGGTATGTTGGGAACAAAGTTTTAATGCGGTGCTTTTTTCCCCTCTCAAAGGTCTTTTATAACCTGTTTTAGGCAGATGAGCTTGTTTGATTAAGAGTGGTAATGAATGCAGAGTAGTCATTAGCATGTAAACATAATCTGATCTTCACGTACTATAAGAAGAGATTTTAGCAGTTCATGGGCATTGACTTTTGACAGACGGAAAGAAAGGGAAATTGTATCAGTCAGTTTGGTGTATTTCAAAACATGGAAATTAATTTTGTATCAGGTTGTAATTGTAATTGAAGTGTTAAAAACTTCGAGAGTGGTAAATTGCATTTAATCTCTCTGTAGTCCTTAAGTGAGTATTCAACAGTTATCTTCCTAAATAATTGGCATTGCTAATGAGAAGAGTTAAATTAGTTTCTATCTTTACCCTGTTGGAGTATGGAATTAGCAAACTGGGAAAGTGAAAACTTTCCCAGAAGAGAGTAAATGTGCAAAATGGCATTTTAAAATGTATACCTCATTTACACCAAGGAGAGCAGAAATATAAGTCTGGAACGTTTTGTGGAGAGGAGCAGGTATGAGGCAAAGGTACAGACCTAGGAATTAAGAGAACGTGAGCCATGGAACTCCGTACTCACTTTGTTTCCTTCTCTGTCAAATGAGGCTGCTCAGCTAGAGAAGATCTAAGGCCCATTTTAATTATAAAATTTTATTATTTCTGTTTCTCTGATTTTTTTTTTCATCTTCTATTTAAATCTATGTGGTAGATGGCTATCTTCAGTCATCCTCCCAATATACTTTTAATCCCCCCCAAAGTATACTTATCGTATCAGTTAGCTATAGCTATTAGCTCAGCACTGTGTTGGTGAGATTGATCCATGTTGTTGTTTGCATGACTGGTTTGTTCATTTTTATTGCTGCATACTAATCCATTGTGTGAATATACTATAATTTATCTGTTTTACTGTCAGTGGAAATTTGCATAGTTTCCAGACTTTGGCTACTCCAAAGAGCCAGCAAGTTGTGGTCTTGTTTTCTGGCATGCCTGTGTGCAGGAATTTAAAACTTTCTCTTTCTCCTTTTCTTTGAAATGTAACTATAACAGATCCTATTATGTGTTGAGTTTAGTAAACTCTGTGATGAGTGTTCTTCCTGAAGGAGAGGGCATTTCTTACTTAGATACAAGAAATTATCCTGAGGCTTATCTGTGTAGACATACTACCAGTGACTAAAGGATCACTGAAAACATGCATACAGTTTCTAGTTTTTAATTTGATCTTCATTTTAAGTGCCCTCTGTACATGTTGGATGTTTTTCTGGTGTTTTTCATACATCTGATTTTTTTTCAGACATGTGTTTTTATATCAGACTCCAGTGAATTCTTTTGGTAGTGGACAGGTCGTAAAGTATAAATAAATCCAGCAGAACATACTTGCCATTCCTCTTGTAGGCACCCTCTGCCTGTCCTTCATGTGTGCTGGGCTTGCCCCATAGCAGCTGTGGGTTCTGGCATGTCCTGCTGTGCAGTGGCTCGCTGCTGCTGAACCCCCTATGCAACGGGATCCTGGGTGGGGAAGGGCAGCTCTGATATGATGTGGCCAGGACTCGAAGGGAGCCAATCAAGTGTGAATTCCAAAACTGAAGGCATTTGATTAGTGTGACTCTGCCTTGTGGATCATTCAATGCAACCATCTCTTTTTACAGGTGGAGATGTGGGTTTAGAGAGGTCAAGTGACTTGTGCAAGTAGAAACTATGTCTTTTGCTGCCGTTCCTGTTGCAGCTTATATGAAATTATTATTTATAGATTAGAGGGTAAGGCAGTATGAAAAGAAGACAGTGTGCTCACAATTTATTATAGTTTTTGGCAATAAGACCTTCTAAATTAGGTCCAGAACAACATGTGAATTTGCCTTCTCCTTTTTGCAGATGACACACAGCATCCTTTCCTCTTTGGATTATGTTTTCAGTATTTTTATATGGGTCATAGGTTTATTTTGGTCCTAATCTCATCATGCAGTTAGGAGTTTTGCTGTTCTGCCTGAAGAATTCTACATTTTACTTGATTTGTTTTGACTACAAATAAGACAAAATATATCTGTCGGATGAAGCAACATATTCACTCTATGGTGTTGGTAGTGACCTGTAATTATCTCAAATCTTTTGATTTCAACTTTGGGTGCATGCTTGCTTCTAGACAGCTGCTGCAGCCTTCATCCCCGTCTTGTCTCTTTTCTTCCCATGGCTGCAGGCCTGGTGGTGTCCTTCTGCCTTTGGTACCATCAGTCTCTGCCCACCCAGCTTAATTGGACAGAAGCTCTGGGGGGCAGGCGATCAATCATACCATGACTCATTTGTCTGTGCGGTCATTCTTAGTAGCTGTGCCTCACATCATTTTGAGAGCAGAAAATTTTTTTGGAGCTGCTTGTGTAAGATTTTAGGTAGGAGGTGAGGTAAGTAATCGCATGAGGCAGAATTACGTATTGACAAACTAGGTCCTGAGCTTTATTTGAAAGGTGTAGGGTGACTGGAGAGAAGGGAGACGTGGGTTTCACTGGGACCATCCAGTGATGGGATTGTTCTGACTGTGATGCTGTAGGTTGAAGCTATGGCTGCTCCATCACCATGTGGCACCTCCTCACTGTTACTATTTCATTGAAGATCAGTGAATAGAGATGAAAGAGCCAATAAGATTTCAGTGGCTGGTGGATGTTCTGAAGCCAAGGACAGCGAGAGGTTGCTGTAAATTCAGAGATCACCAAACCTTTGCCCTTCCTCCCACTTTGTGCCGTGGAGTTCCCACTTTCTGCACCTGTGCCTTTCGTCCTTTAGCCTCTATTTGCCTGTCCAGTCTTACTGCTCCTTAGGCTCACCCTTGTCCCTTTGTCCTCTTCCTTTTCCTTCTTACCCTGAACTGCTCTTAGTAGAAAATCATAGTAAAGGTTCAACCTTTTGTTGTACTTGGAATAAAATGGGATGTTTCATGTTTTTGCTTGAAAAATAACTGAGTTAAATCCTTATAGAAACAAACATAAAGATATCCCAATCAAAATTGTTTCTACTTTTTAAGTTTGCTTGGGGGCCATGGTGGTTTACCCCCCACCACATTGGTCGAGCAGTGGAGAAAAATGAGGTGGTGATTGCTGTTTTGCAATGAACCTGAATAATTATTCCTCACCCCCAAGATTTTAATTTTGTACCCCTTTTGTAAACAAAAAAATGACATTGGCCTGGAGAATGAGGACTCTACTTACGTTCTAATTTGTTTTTTAAAAGTCAAACACACTGCTAATGTTATAAGAGAATTGGTGCTTTGTGGCTTACCACATTACCCACTTGGAAAAACAAACATGTTAACTCTAAGGAACATACTGATTTGATGGTACAAAAGTTTCCCAGACCTGTTGGGTAAGTCTGTTTGTCTCTTCTTTTAAATGAAATAATTATGGGAGACTCTGCAGCCATGTCCCAGCTCTGCCACTTACTTAAATATCCCTGGACATATTACTTGAACAGTTTAAGCCTCAGTTTTCTCATAAGAAAAATGGGATTAATGATTTTACTTAGCCATAAGACTGCTGTGTAGAATGAGAGTAAAGCGCTGACATGAGACTGAGCACATAGTAAATGCTCATCAAATATTGGCTAGCAACATTTTTTTTTTTTTTTTTTTTTTTTTTTGAGATGGAGTCTCACCCTGTTGCCTAGGCTGGAGTGCAATGGCATGATCTCGGCTCACTGCAACCTCCGCCACCCAGGTTCAAGTGCTTCTCCTGCCTCCGCCTTCTGAGTAGCTGGGACTACAGGCGTGCGCCACCACGTCCGGCTGATTTTTGTATTTTTGTAGAGACGGGGTTTCACCATGTTGATCGGACTGGTCTTGAACTCCTGACCTCGTGATCCGCCCGCCTCGGCCTCCCAAAGTGCTGGGATTACAGGCGTGAGCCACCGCCGGCACATTTCTGTGTAGTTATTTGTGTCAGAGGAAGGAAGGAGCCACACAGCTTGGAGAAGTAGGAGGAGCATAGGCTTTGAAGACAAATAGACATGGGTTCAGATTTCAGCTCATTAGCAAGTTTGGTAAGACTTTAAACTGGTCTGAGCCTCAGGTTTCTCAACTGAAAATTAAATTTCTATCTGCTTTATCAGTGTTTTCAGGACTAAATAGGCTAGAACATGCAAAATACGGTGAACAGTGGACAGCCATGACCTGCAGTGTTTTTTGTTTGTTTGTGTTTTTGAGATGGAGTTTTTGCTCTGTTGCCTAGGCTGGAGTGCAGTGGTGTAATCTTGGCTCTCTGCAACGTCTGCCTTCCAGCTTCAAGCAATTCTCCTACCTCAGCCTCACCAGTATCTGGGATTACAGGTGCCCGCCACCACACCTGGCTAATTTTTGTATTTTTGTAAAGACAGTGTTTTACCATGTTGGCCAGGCTGGTCTCGAACTCCTGACCTTAAGTGATTCACCAGCCTCAGCCTCCCAAAGTGCAGGGATTATAAGAGTGAGCCACAGCATCTGGCTTGCAATGTCTTTTTTAGTGTGGATTAGTGGTATAATGATTTAAGATTTATTGAGCACTTTACATGTGCCACACACAGTTCTAAGCAGGATTAGAAATACTAACTTGTTTAAACTTCACAATTCTAAGAGGTAGCTACTACTATTATTCTTATTTTATGGATAAAGAAACTGAAGTTTAAGTGGTTAAGCAACTTGCCCAGGGTTATAGACTTCTATGTTGTAGAGCTGGATGAACTTGATACGAAGTTGGAGCCCGCAGTACTGACCACAGAGCTGGGGCTTTTAGGTGAGACAAACCCTTTCCTCCTGAGTATGCTTTTTATATAAAAGGTAGACATTTCCCCAGCAATTGAAGTTGGCCGTCTCAGTACCTTTGGGTGGGGGTAGTTAAGTACCTCTCACTTACATTGGTAAATAGCTCATAAATATTAATGGAAGCCCAAGTCAAGTGTTGGCCTGGACCATGTTGATTTTTCTGTTAGTGTTCACACCTTTATTTTAAGCTGCATCCTTGGTGGCTCATAAATGAGACACTGAGGGAATTTGTTTCCTGTGCCTTTGCAATGTAAATTATTAGCTGGAGATGATGATAGCATATTAAATAAGCTTAACCTTCGAAGTTTGGCCTCTTTGCAGAACGGAGAACCGTAAATTGAAGCCTCCAGTGTTCTCTTACTTTTACAGGCTGGTACAGGGTATGCCGGCTGCTAGAATTAGGCTAGGAAGCAAAAGTGATGGGTAAAGGAAAGTGGGTCTTCTCAGTGGTGCGGAAGGAAGAGTATAATGTGTAGCAGCAAATTTCTGTTTGATGGTTGAGGACTATAAAATTGGCTATATGGTTTTCAGTGAAAGATGTTTTCTAGAAAAGAGTGTGTTATGTGCGTGTGACATTGAAGTTGTATTTCTAGGAAAATATTCCTGAAACTTTAAAAAAGTTTTTAGTTAGTGTCTGTATTACTCCATCTTCATGCTGCTGATTAAGACATACCTGAGACTGGGTAATTTACAAAGAAAAAGAGGTTTAGTGGACTCACAGCTTCATGTGGCTGGAGAGGCTTCACAATCGTGGTGGAAGGCGAAAGACACGTCTTACATGGCAGCAGACAAGAGACAGTGAGGACCAAGTGAAAGAGGTTTCCTCTTATAAAACCATCAGATCTTGTGAGACTTATTCACTACCATGAGAACAGTATTAGAGAAACCACCACCATGATTCAATTTCCTGCCACCAGGTCCCTCCAACAATACGTGGGAGTTATGGGCTCTACAATTCAAGATGAGATTTGGATGGGGTCACAGCCAAACCATATTAGTGTCTAAAATAAAATTTTGAACTAAGAGCCACAGAATGTATGCCATTTATCTCTGGGGATCTGAAGTCTTCATTGTTGTACAGTTGTATGCCTCCCAAAGTCGTGTTTATTAATTGTTACTTCTGATGGAAAATGGCACATTTCCATCTCCCTGCTTCTTAGAAGAGCCTACAATTTGCCCCTTAAGTTTGTTGAAGGCACAGAGCTGAGCAATGTCTACATGTGTGTAAGTGTACATATATCCACAGGCATACAGCCTTTCTCTCAGGAGTTAGAAAAGATAACCTTGATAGCTTTCATGTTGAATGTGTGGGGAATACAGAATTGTGAACAGGTTTTGTTATATCTACCCCTCTGTTGGCAACGGGACACTAAGTCAACCTTTTCTTATTTCTTCCAAACAGGAAACATAACTACAGCATAGAGACCATATGGTTATGGAAAGATAACCATATATGTTGTTAAGCGGAAAAAGTAGCATCATATTGCAGATTTAGGAGGTCCAGCATTACTCACTTAATAGTTGTTTATTTATTTATTTATTTTTTTGAGACGGAGTCTCGCTCTGTCGCCCAGGCTGGAGTGCAGTGGCCGGATCTCAGCTCATTGCAAGCTCCGCCTCCCGGGTTTACGCCATTCTCCTGCCTCAGCCTCCCGAGCAGCTGGGACTACAGGCGCCCAGCACCACGCCCGGCTAGTTTTTTGTATTTTTAGTAGAGACGGGGCTTCACCGTGTTAGCCAGGATGGTCTCGATCTCCTGACCTTGTGATCCGCCCATCTCAGCCTCCCAAAGTGCTGGGATTACAGGCTTGAGCCACCGTGCCCGGCCAGTTGTTTATTTTTTTAAAGTGTGTATCTGTTTTAGAAATTATGTCTTTCAAGGGAGAGCAATTTAAAAAATAATCTGTGATGGTTATCTTTGCATTCTTACTCAGTTGTTTTTATTTTTTTTATTTTTATTTTTATTTTTTTTTGAGACGGAGTCTCGCTCTGTCGCCCAGGCTGGAGTGCAGTGGCTGGATCTCAGCTCACTGCAAGCTCCGCCTCCCGGGTTTACGCCATTCTCCTGCCTCAGCCTCCCGAGTAGCTGGGACTACAGGCGCCCGCCACCTCGCCCGGCTAGTTTTTTGTATTTTTTAGTAGAGACGGGGTTTCACTATGTTAGCCAGTATGGTCTCGATCTCCTGACCTCGTGATCCGCCCCTCTCGGCCTCCCAAAGTGCTGGGATTACAGGCTTGAGCCACCGCGCCCGGCCTCTACTCAGTTGTTTTTAAAGGACCTTTTGATTTTTATGTACTTGTTAAATTTTTGAAAGGAGTGTGTGTTTAACTCCTTACATACTTAGTCCTTGCCAGGGTGAATGGTTAAATTAGAGGTGCAAAAAGCTCCACACCATTGCCTGCTGTTGGCTGGGGTAGAAGTAAGGAGAGTATAGTACTTTAAGTTTTCACTTTCTTTTTTTCTTCTTGCAGTGTCATTCCTTTGTCCCTCCCGTAGATTGACAGGGGTGTGTGTCTGGTCCCTTGACTTCTGGGCCAAACAGGCTTAAACTGCAAACCTGAAGCTTGAACGGAAAGACGATCATAAGAATAGTTTTTTGGTGAACTGTAGATCACATCCCACCCTTCTCTTTCTCCTCTATGGCTGAATTTTTGACAACAATGCGTTGCTGTTGAGGGGAGCAGAGAATGGCTGGGGCTGCGGGCCATGAGGGTGGGGGATACGGGGGAAAGCCCTGGAGTAGGGTTAGGGTGTTGTTAACCAAAAAACCTAGCTCTGTAAAATATTTAAAGAGGTTTATTCTGAACCGATGAGTGACCATGGCCTGGGAAACAGTCTCAAGAGGTCCTGAGAAAGTATGCCTGAGGCAGTGGAGTTTAGGGAGACAGTTGGGGGGCAGGTTACAGGTCATAGGTGGATTCGGAGATTTTCTGATTGGCAGGTGGTTGAAAGAGTTAAGCTTTGTCTAAAGACTTGAAGTAAGTAGAAAGAAACACTTGAGTTAGGATGAGGGGGGTTGTGAGGGCCAAGGTTCTTGTTTGGTTATGTAGGTGAGGCCTCCAGTTAGCAGCCTTCAGAGAGAGATGGTAAATGTCTCTTTTGTGACCTTAAAAGGTGTCAGACTCAGTTAATCTCTCCTAGATCCTAGAAAGGCCTGGCTGCATTAATGGAGATTCCCCCATGCAAATGGAGATTTTCCCCGTGCAAATTTCTGCCATGAAAGATGGCTTTGCAGGACCATTTCAATATATGTCAAAGAAATATATTTTTGGGTAAAATATTTCCATTTCCTCAGCATCTGCTCTTTGCCATGTGATGCTATACCAGAGTCAGGTTGGAATTTGGTATCTTACTGCCGCAAAGAGTCTGTTTTGTCAGTCTTTGATCTGTATTTTAATGTTAATGTTGGTCAGTTTTGCCTCAACTCCAAAAGAGAGTTGGTAGAAAGAGGCGTGTCCAACCTCCCTTCCCATCATGGCCAGAAATTCAGAAATTTAGTTTTTTCAGTTTTTTCTGGCGTCCTCTTGACCAAGAGGAAGTCTGTTCAGTTGGTGGAGAGGCTTAGGGCTTTATTTTTGGTTCGCAGTGTGGATGCATGACTCAAGGGTTGATGCTCAGCTCTTTGACATGTGGTGAGACCCTCAAGGATCAAAGAAGGCAGGATGTGTCCACAGCTTGAAATAATCCCTCTTCTATTTTAGAGGGAAGTTACCAAGAAACAAAAAAGAGAATCTGTGTCAGTAAATCCTTTAAAAAACATTGGAGGTGGTTTGACAAACTACAGTTGGTTGGTTTCTACACTTCATCCAGGATTGGTTTCTGAATAAAGTTTTGGCGGTGGTGGTCCATTCTCGTGGATGAAATACGGGTCAGCTTGCTGAAGCATTGGCACAAGTGGCATATGGATAGGTCTGTGCTGAATCCTGGCTGCCAGACCAAGTACCCTGTGAGATTTTTGCAGTTACCGGTTTCTGATGAACTTGTAGCTGAAAATCTTGTCACAGAAGTTGCTTTCCAATAGAGGTGGATATTTCCTTGTTGTTGTTTAAAAAAGCAGATTTTGTGACTTGTTAACCTGAGGCTTTCTAAGAATGTTCTTCTGTTTGGCAGGTTTTCTTGCTGGTTTATTCTGCCTTTTCTTGTTGTATTTTTTTCTGCCCTGCAGCTGACATTTTGAGGACAGGACTCCCAGGCGTCAATTTCAGAGTTCAAAAACCAGAGGAGAAAATTGCCTCTTTTCTCTCTCATGTACAATTAATTTTGACTTTGACAAAGATTCACTCACCCGCTGGGATGTGGGAGAATGTTACAGAGGATTTGGAAGCTGCTAATGAAATGAGTGGTCTGCCCTGAATATGGCTTACACACACACACACACACACACACACACACACACACACACACACTCACTTCCCTCTCCCCACCCCCGACAATTCTATGGATCCTAGGGCTGGGATAAGTCCTCAAAGGTTATCTGTAGTTTAGATATAACTCTTGCCTGCCTTAAATATGCCAAATATTTCTCAGGACCAGAAGTTTATATAAAGTGCATCATGGCACAGCTGTTCTTACAGAGCCCTGAAGCCAGCAACAAGGGGAGATAAATTCCAGGGAGAATGAGTTAAACTGGGCAATTAAGTTGGGGAAGATAAAATGTTTAGCTGACATTTGACTTAAGATTCTCAGTGAGGTATGGACATGGTGGTGTTCTCCTGTACTTCTCTAACCATAAAGTTCTGGAATAAATACTTTCTACAAACTTGCCTTCCCTTCCACCCCATCCTGCTTGCTGATTAAGAGCAGGGGGTCAGAGGGCTTTACTTCTATGCTAGCAAATAGCTGTATGACCTTAGACAAGTCCAGGACCATTTTATTAGCAGCTAGCATCTTCTGAGCTGAACACCATGCTAACTATGTTATATGTACTTTATTTAAGGATATATATAGGGAGAAGAAGTTGTCTCAATTTCAGAGGGAAAAGTTCACAAATCCATTGGCTTAAGTGGGAGGATTTATCCCAGTAATTGATATGTCAAATGGGCAAAAAAATAAATAATAAAGTTAGAGAATAACTAGCTTGATCTAGTGGACACAGATAGAACACAGCTCTCATAACTTGGAAAGTACGTATTTTTAAAACGTGGTACATTTATGAAAAGTGACAGTGGACACACCTCAATAAATGTTAAACAGGCAGTGTTGTGTGGGCCACTTAAAAAAACAAAACCAATTAAGTTAGAAACTAAAGACAAAAGGCAACTAAATTGCACAGTGCTGTATGGATGCAAGATATTCTTTATTCCTTTTCCATATTGAACATACCAATCCCAGCTGGGAAGAGCTCAGTCTTGGGCAGCTAACCCAAAACAGAGCAATCTGAGCAAAGCAACTTTATCCAGGGTTACTAGGATTAGATGCTGCTCCTATTTCCTTTTGAGGGACCTGGGGTGAAAGGTGGTTTGTGGAACCACTCTGCTTCCCAGTTAGGCATTTTGTAAACATAAATCCCAGTCCTTCCATTTTCTTAGGAGGAAGAGCCCTGAAGACCACCTGAAATTCTTTGGGTATGGGAATTCTGGGCTATTCCAGCATTCCTGTGCCCTGATAACATAGCCTTTTCAATGCTGGCAAATAAAACTGTCTTATTGCTTCATAAACTAAAATCATCAGCTTTCACAAAGCTGTGAATAGAAGCTTTGTCAACAGCAGATTTTATACTCTGAGTTTTTCTGTTAACGTAACAATTTAACAATTCTCATTCTTAGAGGATCTTGCAGGTGTGTGCTTGTGTGTGTAGGAAGCAATTTAGGCATGGACCTGCCTAATTTTTAGGCATGGACCTGCCTAATTTTTACGCATGGACTGTGTCTCCTGGGACAAAAGCCTGTTGTTTCTCCTCTCTGAGCCTCAGACAAAACTTCAGATCTCTACCTTGAAGTAGCCTCAGAAGGAGTAGATGAAACCACCATGAACTTGTAAGGAGTCCTGTTTTGGCATGTAGTAAATGTCGGTAAATGATATACATATTGAAGTTGTCACCTGCAGCTTCATTCATTCAAATTCACAGCTTTAGAATTCAGAATCAGTTGGGCTGCCTCATACATACATTATATGCTTGCTTTTATTCATTCTTATAGATGTTTGAGAAACTGTGGTAGGAGCTGGAAGTTCCAGTTGGTATCCCTTGTCCGTGATGAGTTTGCCCAGCAAATGAATAGAAGAAGAACTTCGATTCAAAGGATTTTGAAGTTGGAAACGGTTTTCCTTCTTTCATTTTGCACTCAAGGGGAAAAAGGCCCATAAAGTTAGAATGATTTACTTTGAGTTAAAGTTAGCTAAATAGAACAAGAGCAACATGGTGGAGCTCATCCTCGTAGTCATCATGATAGCATCTCTGCGCGTGAATTCATTTCACAACCTCCTTTTGAGAACACTGTTGCGGTCCAGTGTTACATGGTGACTGTAAGGCACTTGCCCAAGGTCACATGGTTCGTTCTCTGTGCTGTATAGCTGCAGATCTTACCCTCCTACTCAGAGCCCTGTGGGCACTGCCTCTCATGTACGTTTAATCAGTTTATTAAAGTTCATTTACTAAGGCCATCCCTGTGTCCTCAGGCAAGGTGTCATCTTCAACAAAATGAGGGTGTTGTATAAAATGTTCTCAGATCTCCCCGAAATGTGTACCAATCTCTTTGAGATGATTTAAAACCAACCAGCATGGGATTAACTTGCGCATCCAGATTTATGCAACTTGGTTCTGCTGAAATTTACTGAGTACATCCTGCTGTTCACTTCTGAAATGGGGTCATTCACTCGTCCCCTGGGGGCCACCATACCCCACCGTCTCCAATCATAATTTCTCTGACCATTGGCAGAACAATGTGTGAGGTTAATACAATGTCTTTTCTGTGGTAATGTTGCAATTTAGTTTGATCTTTTTCTTGGGTATCAGAAATTGGTGAAAACATAACTGCAGTCACCCTTTTCTTGTCAGTGTTGGTTTCCTCCACTTTGTTCCCTTTTATTACTCTTTCAGTAACAGGGTTCTGGATACCTTATAGAAAGTAGGACATTTGCTTAGACTTGTGGGCCATTCTGTCTGTAAGATCCCTTAAGGTAGTGTAAGGGATCAGGAGACTGAGTCTTGAGAGCTGACATCCCCCCCATGTGCTGTAGCTTAGCTGCACAGATAAGGCCAGCTGGATGCTGCCCTCACCTGTTCCCCCCACCACCTACACTGCACCCCTGCTTCTAGCTCAGGCCTCCTTAGTCAGTGTGCCCCTCATGCATCTTGCTGAGGAATTTTGGCAGTCTGTCAGAGCTCCTGGCAGTGTGCTGTGGGATCTGTAACTCTGCCACCAGTGAGAACTCCTGCAAGGGATGCTGGAAGAAGGGTAAAGACTTCAGTTTTGTGTGAATAGTGCTGGCGGCTTGGAGGGGGCTGGCTTGGAGGGGGGTGGCTTGAGGAGGCAATGATGTGGTTGGTCGTGTAGATTATACATTTATTATTTTTTCTTATATGTTATATACTCAATTAACAAACTCATCACAACCCCTGCCTCCCAGGTTCAAGTGATTCTCTTGCCTCAGCCTCCCGAGTAGCCAGGATTACAGGTGTGCGCCACCACGCCCAGCTAATTTTTTATTTTTAGTAGAGACAGCGTTTCGCCATGTTGGCCAGGCTGGTCATTATTTCCTTTCTAATGGTGAGGAAAACTTTGGTGCATTTCCTCTGAATGAAACCGTATGAACACATACAGCCATTATTGTTGTGCACTCTGATTCAACGGTATGCGTCCCTGGAGCTTTGCTTCTGCATCTCCTCGTAGTCCCTTTTGAACCCCAGTGAATCCAGCACCCCGAGCCAATCTAGGCCCCTGGTTTGGAATGCCTGGTTAGTTACAGTCATCTCAGGGGCCCTTCCCTCATCAGGTCAAGAGACATTCTGTGCTGGACAGGACCCTCGGAAATCTTAAAGGTGCTCTGCTTTCAAACAGAAGCAAACGTTTAAAATCTCATGTTTTCTCTGTCAGCTTTAGATGCTGGCCCAAAAGGATCTCCCTTAGACCCTATCCCAAGTGATCTTTATTTCTGTTTGGAAGTTGGGAAATGTTCCTTATTTCCATGTGAGAGGTAATGTAGGGGTTATAGATGCCACCCCCTGTTCTCAGGGACCTTATCCTACGTGCCCACAGACAAGCCATTAATACTTGGAAAGTGAAGCAATAGCATTCACAAAAGTGAGGTGTATGTTTTGGTACTGTAGCATGTGTGCACATATACCAATCTGCACTCTGTAGTTAGAGTCTCTGTGTATAGATGTATATTTACAATATACATACATGCACGTGTAGACAGGCACATGTGGTACCAAAGAGACACGATGTCAAGTTTGCTTTTGATGCTTGGGAAGACCTCGAAAGGTTAAATTGTTGAGACATGTGCCTTCAGGGATGGGTTGGATTTTGAGATTGTAGGTGAGGAGTGCATACCATAGCCAGTGGGATTGGAGAAACAGTGTCGGGTGTTTGGTGTCAAAATCTCAAGTCTTCTTTGGACTCCTCAGGGATCATTTAAGGTGGTGATGATGATGAGTGAGATGTGGCTTCTATGAGATGTATGCTGGGTTCCCTTGTGGGTTTCTTGGCTGGTTGAATTGGGGCCTTTATCCACGTATTGCTGAGGCTGGGGATAAAATTCCCAGTGCCTCTGCATCAGGAAACCATTAGCTGTATTACGCTAAAGCAAACCCAGTGTAATGAAAAGCCCACCTGGTTTATCGCCCGCTGTTGGGTGGAGGTGTTTGAGCAAGGCAGGAGGATCCCTGGCCTCTCACGTTGGTGACGGCAGTATGTCACAGGCAAAAATGGTGACCTCATAGCCTTAGAAGTAGTCTTAAGTCATTCCCAAAGATGGACATGGCTTGGAAATTTTACAGAAAACATCTTTCATCTCATTCCTGCAGCAAAACAAGTAAACTTGTTTGACAGATTTTACTTCAACTGGGAATGCGTGCACAATTAAGACTGTATATAGTAAGGCTTTAACTTTCAATTCCAGGGCTGGGGTTTTAGCTGGTAGATCTTATCCACTGCCAACCTCTTTGTCTCAAGGGGAAAAATGCCTTTGTGATGATAAAAATACAAGATGGCCATTACTGAAAGTACTGTAAAAGTGGAAGAATAAAGTAGTTACTCTGAATCCTATAGACACTAACCATTATGATAGATTTCCTCCTAGTCTTTTCTCTGTGTATATTTAAAAGTGGCCAGGCGTGGTGGCTCACGCCTGTAATCCCAGCACTTTGGGAGGCCGAGGTGGGTGGATCACGAGGTCAGGAGGTTGAGACCATCCTGGCTAACACGGTGAAACCCTGTCTCTATTAAAATACAAAAAATTAGCCGGGTGTGGTGGCGGGCACCTGTAGTCCCAGATACTTGGGAGGCTGAGGCAGGAGAATGGTGTGAACCTGGGAGGCGGAGCTTGCAGTGAGCCGAGATCGTACCACTGCACTCCAGCCTGGGGAACAGAGCGAGACTCCGTCTCAAAAAAAAAAAAAAAAAAAAAAAAAAAAAGTTTGACTTTTCCAGATTATAAAAATACATGTGGAAAATATAAAAAATATTTTAAAAATCACATGAATATATGAGTTACCTTGGAGATAACCACTGTTAACATTTTAGTGTGTTTTCTTAGTTTTAAAAATAAATGGATACATGCATATACTTTTTTTCATTAAAATTGGTTTATTTTTATATAGTTTACATTCTGTTCAATTTTATATTTTTCAAATATTGAGAAAGCTTATGAGGTTACTGAAGCCAAAGTATATTTTAAATTGATAATTTGTTATGTGGATATGTCAAAACTTATGTAATCATTTCCTGTATTTGTCATGGTGGGAAATTATCTTAATGCTGTGGTAGCCTCCAAGGACACTATCCCAGAAGTCAGTAACAGAAAGGCTTACAGATCAGATTAAGGTGATTGAATCATTCCATTTATTAAGTGAATTTAAGCACACAAAGAGAAGCAAGAGGAAGGAGATGGAGTAAGTTAACAAACTTAGGTCCACCAGGGTAGATGGACCACACTGCTTGTATCCTGGCTTGGGCAGTGTTCACATCCACACTCTGTGTCTGCCACACACCATTCCATACCGGTGGCATGGTCATGAGGGCCAAGATCTGAGAATGAGCAAGGGGACTCAAGAGAGAGAAGGTGCCAGGAGCCCACATACCTCCTCTGTTGAGAAATGCAGGGGCTATGTCTGGTAAAGGTATCACTTATCGACAGCCCTTCGTGAGTGTGTCCAGAGCTTTTTTTTTTTTTTTTTGCATGTCTCAGGCAAACAAGGCGGGTCAGAATGTCACCAGTGGGTGGCTGATCTTGGATGTCGATGAAGACTAAGCCACCGCTTGGTTTTTGGTTTTTCTATCCCTTCCAATCTGTGTTCAGACTGCAAATGCTCTTCTGGCTTCATCTATGGCGGATGTCTTTCAGGTGTGTGCTTGTTTACTTTCTGTACTCCACACACCTTAGGCATTTCATCTGTCCCATTTGGTTTTGTTGTCTTGTTCTCTACAGCAGAGCTGAACATCCTTAAAACACATGTTGCACTGGTTATTTCAACTTTTTACTCATAAGTAATGCTTTGATGGAGTCTTTATTAGTATTTGGGGATGGATTATTAGAAGTGGAATTACTGAGGCTGAAGTAACATTTACAGGGCTTTTTTTTCTTTTCAAGACAGTTTTGCTCTGTTGCCCAGGCTGGAGTATGGTGGCATGATCATGGCTCCCTGCAGCCTCGACTTCCCGGGCTCAGTTGACCCTCTCACCTGAGCATACTGAGTAGCTGGGACTACAGGTGTGCACCACCATGCCCGGCTAATTAAAAAAAAAAATTTTTTTTTTTGTAGAGACCGGGTCTGTGTTAC
Organism: Piliocolobus tephrosceles; assembly: GCF_002776525.5. Classification (NCBI taxonomy): domain Eukaryota; kingdom Metazoa; phylum Chordata; class Mammalia; order Primates; family Cercopithecidae; genus Piliocolobus; species Piliocolobus tephrosceles. The sequence goes on along the minus strand of NC_045439.1, from coordinate 103,664,462 downwards.
CAGGGCTGGTCTCGAACTCCTGGGCTCAGGCAATCTTCCCACCTTGGTCTTGTGTTGGTATTACAGGTGTAAGCCACTGCGCCCAGTCATTTTAGGACTTTTATCGTCTACTGTAAAGTAATTATTGAAGAGAGAAACAGGGAGAACTCTTACTGCAACTCTTACCCCATCCCATCTCCTATCCCTGCCCCTTCTTTGCCTCTCTTGTTTTTTCTTATTTTTTTCTCTTACTTAAAAAAAATAGAACAGTACATCCACAGAGGGCAGATAAGTAGGGAAAATAATTATGACTCCTACCTCTGTCTCTCAGGTACCAGTATCTTTCCTCGCAGGGAATCTTCCCTCATGGTTTATGTGTGTATTTTTAAGCACAAGTGATACTTTTCAGTATTTTGCTCTGTATTTTGGAGATCTTTGCACGTAAGTAAATACAGGACTTCTGGTTCAGGGGATTTAAAAAATGGCTGCATAGGATTCTATCATTCGGGTGCACTGTAACTTATTTGCCCAGTTCCCTGTTGATGGACATTACTTTAGTCTCTGATGTTTTGTTATTCTTAGGCCAGGCGCCATGGCTCACGCCTGTAATCCCTGCACTTTGGGAGGCTGAGTGGGGCGGATCACCTGAGGTCAGGAGTTCGAGACCAGCCTGACCAATATGGTGAAACACTTTCTCTACTAAAAATACAAAAATTAGCCGGGCATGGTGGCTTGCGCCTGTAGTCACAGCTACTTGGGAGACTGAGGCGGGAGAATTGCTTGGACCCAAGAGGTGCAGGTTGCAGTGAGCTGAGATTGCACCACTGCACTCCAGCCTGGATGACAGAGTGAGACTCTATCTCAAAAAATAACTATTTTGTTATTCTTAATGAATATTCATGAACAAATAACATTTTGCATACTTGTGAATTTATATTTAGGAGAAATTCCTAAAAGTAGAATTTTTGGCTCAAAGGATTATAAATTAATTAACTAATTTATTATTTTTTTAATAGATGGAGTCTCGCTCTATTGCCCAGGCTAGAGCACTGTGGTGCAATCTCAGCTCACCACTACCTCCGCCTTCCTGGTTCAAGCGATTTTCCTGCCCCAGCCTCCCGAGTAGCTGGGATTACAGGGATGCGCCATCATGCCTGGCTAATTTTTGTATTTTTAGTGGAGACAGGGTTTCACTATGTTGGCCAGGCTGGTCTTGAACTCCTGAGCTTGTGATCCGCCTGCCTCAGCCTCGCAAAGTGCTGGCATTACAGGCGTGAGCCACCACGCCCGACCCTAGAAATGCAAATTTTTTTTTTTTTTTTTGAGACGGAGTCTCACTCTGTCACCCAGACTGGAGTGCAGTGGCCAGATCTCAGCTCACTGCAAACTCCGCCTCCCGGGTTTACGCCATTCTCCTGCCTCAGCCTCCCGAGTAGCTGGGACTACAGGCGCCCGCTACCTCGCCCAGCTAGTTTTTTGTATTTTTTAGTAGAGACGGGGTTTCACCGTGTTAGCCAGGATGGTCTCGATCTCCTGACCTCGTGATCCGCCCGTCTCGGCCTCCCAAAGTGCTGGGATTACAGGCTTGAGCCACCGCTCCCGGCCTAGAAATGCAAATTTTAAAAATGGATAGTCATTGCCTAATTTTTCTTCTTGGGGAAAAGATGTAAGAGAAGTTCTGTTCCCAGGACTTCTGTTACCTTGTACTTTCTGATCTTTGTCTTTCTGACACATGAAAAATAGTATCTTTTTTTATTTTGCATTTCTCTAAGTGGAGTTGAACATTTTTTCACTTGCTTGATGAGGAACTGTCCTATTTTGTTTTCTAACAAATTCATATTTCTGTGCCTTTTTTTCCTATTAGGTGGTGTTGGGTCTATTGTTCATTTGTTAGAGCTCTTAATTAAGTTAGTCCATTGTTTTAGTCGTGAATAATTTTTCTTATATCATTTGTCTTTATAGTATGTATTGCCATTCAGATTTTTTATTAGATTTAGATCCAGTATTCCCACTTTTGGGTGTTTCCCCAGAAGATTTGAAGTCAGTTTGTGGAGAAGGACTCTGTACTCTCATGTTCATTGCAGCGCCATTCATAGCGCCATTCACAAAGTTATAGGATCAACTTAAGTCCCATCAACAGATGAATAGATAAAGAAAATGTGGGCCGGGCGCGGTGGCTCACGCCTGTAATCTCAGCACTTTGGGAGGCCGAGGCGGGTGAATCACGAGGTCAGAAGATCAGCCCATCCTGGTTAACACGGTGAAACCCCCGTCTCTACTAAAAATACAAAAAATTAGCTGGGCGTGGTGTTGGGCGCCTGTAGTCCCAGCTACTCTGGAGGCTGAGGCCGGAGAATGGCGTGAACCCGGGAGGCGGAGCTTGCAGTGAGCCGAGATTGCGCCACTGCACTCCAGCCTGGGCGACAGAGCGAGACTCCATCTCAAAAAAAAAAAAGAAAATGTATATATATTCACAATAGAATACTATTCAGCCTTAGAAATTGGTCATTTGCAAAAATGTGGGTCGAACTAGAGAGCATTATGTTAACTTGAAATAAACCAGGTACAGAAAATCAAGTACCATGTGTTCTCACTTACATGTGGAATCTAAAGAGGTTGATTTCATAGAAGCAGAAAGTAGAATGGTGGTTACCAGGGGCTGGGCTGGTTGGGGAGATGATGGTCAAAGGGTACAAAGGCTCAATTAGAGGAATGTCTTTTTTTTGTATGCTTTAGGTATATTGCACAGTGTGATGAAGTGACTATAGTAAATAAGAACGTATTGGATGTTTCAAAATCTCAGAGTAAATTTCAGATATTCTCACCATAAAAATAAATATTTGAGGTATTGAATATGTTAGCCTAATTTAATTATTCCACACTGTGTTCATGACCTCACGTGTACCCCATAAATATAGATGTAATTTGTCGATTTAGAATTTAAAATAAAAAATTTTAAGTTTAATTCAGTGGAATGTATCCATCTTCTCTTATGTGACTTCCAGTTTTTGTATTATACTTGGGCCTTCCCCACTCAACTTGAAAACATGGGAGGCCGGGCGCGGTGGCTCAAGCCTGTAATCCCAGCACTTTGGGAGGCCGAGACGGGTGGATCACGAGGTCAGGAGATCGAGACCATCCTGGCCTACACGATGAAACCCCGTCTCTACTAAAAAATACAAAAAACTAGCCGGGCGAGATGGCGGGCGCCTGTAGTCCCAGCTACTCGGGAGGCTGAGGCAGGAGAATGGCGTAAACCCGGGAGGCAGAGCTTGCAGTGAGCCGAGATTGCGCCACTGCACTCCAGCCTGGGTGACAGAGCGAGACTCCGTCTCTCATATCCAAAAAAAAAAAAAAAGGAAAGAAAACATGGGAGTTTTTTCCCCCCTAATACTATTATGGATATGATGTTCATCCCCAAATCATTCTCTCTAAGAGGGATGGGCTAGAAGTCTGTTTTTAGAGCCTCAGGTGAGCCTCCTGAAGTGGTCTGTTTGGAAATCATTGTCTTGTTGTAAGTGTGGGTGTCCCCCAAGTGATGTGTGATCCATCATGGAAAGAAGAGTCTGAACTGCTTCAAATACCACTCACTGGGAAGAATTATTATTATTATTTTTTTACTTTTTTCTTTTTCTCTTTTCTTTTCTTTCTTTTGTGACACAGGTACTCACTTTGTTACTCAGGCTGGGATGCAAAGGGGCAAAGAAGGTTCACTATAGCCTTGACTTCCCTGGCTCAAGCAATCCTCCCATCTTGGCCCCCTGAGTGGCTGGGACCACAGATATGTGCCACCATGCCTAATGTGGTGGGGTTTTTGTTTTCTGTTTTTTTCTTTTTTCTTTTTTTTAGTAGAGACGATGTCTTGCTTTGTTGCCCAGGCTAGTCTTGAACTCATGACTTCAAGCAGTCTGCCCGCCTTGGTCTCCCAAAGTGCTGGGATTACAGATGTGAGCCACTGCATCTAGTATTACTGGGAATAATTTGAATTTACTGAAAGTTCATGAACTTTCATCGGGCCAGTGGATTGTATCTGGTTCCCAAACCCAGCCAGCAGCCAGCTGCTCTCCAGAGCCCTTTACGACATGCTGCCCGCTGTCCCTGTTGGCAGCCACAGTCCCGTCCTGGAAGTGGGACCCAGAACAGTCCCTGCAATACTCTTACAAGAGAGACCAGACCTTACGTTTTTAGAGAAGCGTTGCTCTTGCTTCATGTGGCAATAGGTGATTTAGCAACAAAATCATGCCTCTCTGTTTGTTTTTTGTGAATTTGCTTCCATGGTCTGTTGAAAGGGCTTCAACTATGGTGTTTTAGCCACATAGTCACTTACCTGCTGTGTGACCTTCGGTAAGGATTCCACTTCCCCAATCAGTTCTTCCTTAGAACAGTGGGAAATGAGATGCCCCACAGTTAGGAAGATTAAGTACTGAGTCTGATAATTCTCATGTAACTATGTGCCTAGATCAGATGGCAATTAGCTTCAAATTTTTATGTGTGCAAAAATTCATGGGGAAGGGGTTGTTAAACATGTGGATTCTAGGCCAGGAGTGATGGTTCACGCCTGTAATCCCAGCACTTTGGGAGGCCGAGGCAGGCACATCACTTGAGGTCAGGAGTTCGAGACGAGCCTGGACAACGTTGTGAAACCCTGTATCTACTAAAAATACAAAAAATAGTCAGGCATGGTCGCGCCTGCATGTAATCCCAGCTACTTGGGAGGCTGAAGCAGGAGAATCACTTGAACCCAGGAGGCGGAGATTGCAGTGAGCCGAGATCGTACCGCTGCACTCCAGCCTGGGTGACAGAGTGAGAGTGTCCAAAAAAATAAAAATAAAAATAAAAAAAAGGTGGATTCTTGGGCCCAGGAATGGGATCATCTTCAGTGATTCTCAGGCAGGTGGCCCATGTTCCACACTTTAAGAGTCTTAAGTTAGAGTCGGGGAAAGCTGGTCTGGGAGACATTTTCGGTGATGGCTCCCCCATCCCCTAATCCCCTCCCTCAACAGTAATCCGTCTGTTTCTATCTTACATTTAGTTGTAAGAGACCTAGTTCAGGTCTTTAGACTCTAAGGACCATTATAAATATATATAATAATAGATAATCATATCTATATAGAAGGAGAGAGAAGCAGACAGGCACTAAGAGGATTAGCTGCTTTTTGTTCTGAGAGTAATTGTGTTTTTCTTTCTCACCTCATTGGTTACTTAAAGAGATGAAATTTACTCCCCATGAAAAAGTGCCAGGAGGGTTTGAATTATGATGGCAGGTATTTAGATGTCTTTATTGGTTTTAGCAGATGCTAGGACCAGGCCTGTAGGCTCTCTTGGTGCTTTGGCAAAGGAGAGAAGTTGGTCTTTCTGTCCAGCAACCTGTGGGCACCTGTGTAGAAAGGGCCCCATCCAGCAAGCCCCGTGGATTACTGTGAGTCTCTGGTGTAACATGCATCCCATCTGGTAGCTTTCAGGCTCAGGTGATTGGCTGCTGTTTGCTTCTGGTGTGAGCCACAGATGGTTGCCCATTGTTTTAATTAACAAGCAGTCACTTGGCTCTGGGATAGGGGTTACTCCAGTACTTCCAAATGTTAGTGTGAATATCAGTCACCAGGGGTTACAATGTGGATTCTGATTCATCAGATCCAGTAGGAGCCTGAGGATCTGCATTTCCAACAGGCTCCCAGGTAGGGACCTTATTATCCAGGGACCTCACTTTGCGTAGCAAAGGATTAAGAGTCAGACAGATTAACCTATATTTAAAGCCTGGCTCTGCCGTTTCAAGCTGTGCTACCTTGTGTGACTTTGTTTACTCATTACTTTGCTGAAGCTGTTTCTTCGTTGTATGACAGGGACAATACAATTGAATGAGATAAAGCACCTCGCTGGACAAGTGTCAGCATTCCAACCAGACGGTAGTTTATAAGATTAGAAAGAAGTAAGGAACACCAATAATTGGATGGTCACCAAAATATATCGGAGCAAATAAATTTTGAACAAATCAGGAGGCTTACCAATTGAACAGATTTTTGAAAGTACCAAAGGAAAGAGTTCAGTATGAGGTAGTGCCGGTGGTCAAGATGTTTTTCCTGGTAACTCATGTTTATTGTTCATCCTGTCCTGAGACTTCCAATAAATAGTTACCTGTACACTCTGTGTAGGCCAATATGACCTAGCAATGCTGTTTGCTTGGAGAGGAGAGGTTTATGAGAATGAGATTTCTGATTCCCAGGTTTCATAATTCGATACATAGAAGCTAACTTGTGTTTTGGTAAGTTCTTTTTTTGGAAATAATAATTGTTATTTTGATGGAGGCATGCAAGGATATAGGAAGAAAACAAATCAGTTTCTCCTAATTTCCTCTTAACAACACTCAACACAGACTACATTGTGACCTCTGGTCACAAGGATGTGTGGGAATTTCTCCCCACATACCCACCAAACAGTTCTCCAGGGGATTGATTCTCCTGCAGACACCAGCTGGGTATCCTCTAATTCAATTCTATTTTGACACTGTCTAGAGATAGTGTCAGGCCCCACAGGTTGATGTCTGAGTCCCACAAGACTGCTCTCCACTTGAGATGCCAGTGGCCAGCACACATTGTGGCCTGAGCTGCCGACTGACAGGCTATATGCTGGGGGTTCCCATGACACCCTTTTCAGATTCAATTAATTTGCTAGAGCAGCCCATAGAACTCAGGGAAACATGATGGAAAAGATGCATAGGGTAAGGTATGGGAGAAGTAGCTTGGAGCATCCATGCCTACTCCGGGGTGGATGCACCATCCTCCACGAACCTGCATGTGTTCCACTATCTGGAAGCTCCCAGAACCCAGTCCATTTGAGTTTTTACGGAAGCGTTGTTAAGTAGGAGTTATTGGTTAAATCATTTGCGGTTGATGATCAAGTCAACCTTCAGCCCTGCTCCCCTCTCTGTGATGGGGAGTGGGCCTAAAATCAGTCCCAACCTTCTCATCCGGTCTTGTGACCAGCCCCCATCCTGAAGCTGTCTAGGGGCCCCCAGTCATCAGTCATCTTATTAGCACACAAAAGGCATTGTTATCACTCTGGAAGATCCCCGGTGCATTAAGAGCTATCTGTCAGGAAACTGGGAAGAAGACCAAATATATATTTCACAGTACTCTGAGGCAGTTGCCTCTATTCTTTCTGCCTCTCTACACGGAATTAGGAGATGTGGGTTCTGATCCTGGCTCTGCCCCTAAGTGGCATGCGACTTCAGGGAAGTCCTGCAGCTCTGGGCCTTTGCTCTGTCTAAGCCCTGTGAGGGCACAGGCTTTGTCTGCCTTATTCACTGCTAGGTATGGTATCATTTTGGAAACTTGGGTAGATTTTAGTGAACTTCCCTGGGTGAGTAGAAAGTAGGTTAGATATCATTTTACTGTTGGGGAGCCACATTCCTTTGTGTTAGCTGTGTGTTAAGCACACTTTTGCTGTTGTTATTCCTCCTGTTCTACAGGAAATTAGACAAGGCTGAGCATGGGAATCACCTGGCACTCAGGTGCCACTGGGGCACTTCCAAAACTCAGAAACCTTCTCACCACCCCCAGATCCTGATGTAATTGATCTGGGTTACAGCCTATGCATCAGGATTTTTAAAACCTCCCTAGGTGATCTGTGGCAGTGGTGTGGTCCCAGCCACTTGGGAGGCTGAGGCAGGAGGATTGCTTGAGCCCAGGAATTTGAGACCAGCCAGGACAACACAGTGAGATCCTGTCTCTCTTAAAACACACAAACAAAAACAACAACAACAAAAAAACTCTCCAGGCAGTACTAGTATTTAGCCAAGATTGAGTATTATTAGGTTAGATAACTTGATTTTTTTTTGGAGACAGAATCTCGCTGTGTTGCCCAGGCTGGAGTGCAGTGGTGCAGTCGCAGCTCACTGCAACCTCTACCTCCCAGATTCAAGCAATTCTCCTGCCTCAGCCTTCTAAGTAGATGGGATTACAGGTGTGTGCCACCATGCTTGGCTAATTTTTGTATTTTAGTAGAGACAAGGTTTCACCACGTTGGCCAGGCTGGTCTCGAACTCCTGACCTCATGATCTGCTTGCCTCAGCCTCCCAAAGTGCTGGGATTATAGGCAAAAGCCACTGCGCCTGGCCGGTATGTTCTAAATTTATTTTAAATTTTCGTACAGTAATTTTTGTGTGTGTGTATGAACAGTTCAGACTTTTGACAAATGCACAAAATCTTTTGACTGCTACCGCTCTCAACATTTTTAGCATCCGGTTTTCACAAATATGCTTTTGGAGTTTTACTCCTTGGAATAAACTTTTAGCCTTCTTTATTTATTATTATTGTTACTGTTATTGCTATTACTTCTGAAATCCAGTATCTTAAATAATAAGTATAAATTTCAAAACTGTTTCCTAGCCCTTCTTTGCCATGTAGTTTGGAGACCCTCATAATCAGTGGTTTAGTGGTTTACAGTGTTGGCTGCACAGTAGAATCACCAGGGAAACTTTTACAGCTACAACAAATGCTCAGGCCTGGGCGTTTTTAAAGCTGCTCAGGTGTTGCTAATGGGCAGCCAGGCCTGAGAAGGATTCTCTAGGATTCTCCCAAGGCACTCACTTCCAGGTCAGAGGTCACAGGTCTCATTGCCAATTCCCTCTTCCCTTCTCTCATCCATAGGGGCTTCTGATATCTTGATTTTTCTTCTGTGGCACCAATTTGGGCACATTTTTGAAAAGAAGGAATCCAAGAAAAGGACCAAGTAGTACGTATTAATTATTGGAGATGGTTAAATGCTGTTAATACATTTTTGTATTTTTGCCTACCTGCAGTGGAATCCTGCCGATCTTGACAGCACATGTGTTTTGTCTGTTCTCCCTGGGGTGTCTCAACAGTGCTGTATAGTGTAGATGGTATATGTGCCATCTGTGCGATGTGATATCGTCTGTAGGCATGAGGGAAGAGATGGATGCCCTCTGCTTGGGCTTTGTAAAGTCAACAGGATGCTTTCCTGACTGAGCTATTCGCAAGAATAAGTGGTCTAATGGTAATTTTTAAAAAACTGTTTTAAAAGTTTTAGTAGGCATGGAATAATTGTACATGTTTATAGGATACAGACTCATATTTTGATATTTGTATACATGTGTCATTGTCAAATCAGGATAATTAGCATATTCATCACCTCCAACATTTATCATTTCTTTGTGTTGGGAACATTCAAAATCTACTCTTCTACCTACTTGAGAGTATACAATAAAATCTAGTTAACCACATTCATCCCAAAGTGCTGCTGGACACTAGAACTCACTCTGTCATTGTAGTTTTTAAAAGGTATTTTCTAAATAGGTGGTGTTCAAGGAAAACCTTCACCTCTAGGACTGACAGCTCCTTGATATTTGGAGATTGGCGTCTAATCTTCAGTAGTACTTAGTCCAGAAGCCGAACCAGCTTACCTGGAGGTCTCAGCTCCTAGAAAGTGGAGTAGTGCCATAAAGTTTCTAAAACGCTGTAAAAGATGATCTTATTTGATATTTATGTAACAAATCTGTTTTATGGATGAAGAAACTGAGCCTCAAGGAAGGAAGTGATTTACTTGCTTAGTCCCTCAGCTGGGCTTTTCACTTTTCTCTGCCCACAGTCTTGATTACTCAGCCAGTGTAAGTTAGGGTCATCTGAGAGGTGAGATGATGGATGAGAATGTTAAAGGATTGTTTTAAGGGTGGGGTGGGAGGTGCGGTTATAGCAACTTCAAACCTGATTGACGTCCCTGCTCCTGTACTCTGGGGAGTTTCTGGTCTCAATAGCCCAGTTCAGACATCTAAACAGGGCATCTTTTTTATAGTGTTGAGGAGGCTCCTCGGTGTCTTGCCCACTCCCTCATTCTGCCACAGTGCTCCACCTCCCACACTCTGTTAAGAGCACCAGCCTTGGCCAGGCATGTTGGCTCACGTCTGTAATCACAGCACTTTGGGAGGCCAAGGCGAGTGGATTGCTTGAGGTCAGGAGTTCGAGACCAGCCTGTCCAATGTGGTGAAACCCCGTCTCTACTAAAAATACAAATATTCGCTGGGCGTGGTGACAGGCGCCTGTAACCCCGGCTACTCAGAGGCTGAGGTGGGAGAATTGTTTGAACTCAGGAGGGAGAGGTTGTAGTGAGCTCAGACTGCACCACTGCATTCCAGAGCCTGGGCAACAGAGTGAGACTCATAAACAAATACAAAAGCACCAGCCTTTTCTTTGTTTTTACCATTCTAATATCCTCTCCATTCTTCCGTCAAGAGCTCAAGAGTAATATAGTAATGGCCCTTGGATATTAAGCACCTACACTTCTGGCCCATTAGCCCTAATTCTTACAGGACCATTTCAAACTATTGTCATCAGTACTTTGCATTGAATGCAATATAATTTACCCAAGCCCTCAGAGCCTAAAGCATTAGACTGGAACTCAGCTGTGTCAGATGAATAAGTTATTTCCAGGTTGTACAGCAGAAAGTTCATTTCCGGGACATATGTACTTATAGAAACAAATTCTGTCCCTGTTGTGTAGGCTCTAGGACCCCTTTCAAACATCCTTCCTCCTTGGTTTTAGTTTTGGGGTTTTAGTTTGATTTCTGAATCTACAGGATTCAATGGGCACTTTCTAGGAGGCAAAAAAAAAAAAAAAAAAAAAAAAAAGCTAGTTGTACCTGTAAATTAGAATGTTAAATTCTCCCCTCTAACCTCTTTTTATGTGAGGAAGTATATATCCACTTGATAGACCCAGGCCATTTGTGAATCAGTAAACCTAGGATTGTCATTCTGAAAAATTGTTACAATTTATAAGAACAAATAAATGCTTTAAAAAAATCTAGGGGTAAGTATATCCCATTTGATCTACTTTGGAGAGAGGGTAAATGCTTTATTATCTGCTGATTACCATAATAAAACATCTCTATTCTTCGGAGAAACATAAAATGTAAAAGATCTTAAAGTATAGAGCATCCTGCACCTTACTTCTGATAGGGGATTTAGGAGATTCAGTTGTGATTTGCAAAGGGAGAATACCCATGGAGTCTAAATTTCAGGGCCAACCGCAGCCAAAACCATAGCTTACTTGCAGGCAAAGATTTGATGACTTTCTCTCCCTGCTCATCCCTCTCCACCCTTAGCCAAATTAGAAGCAGACATTTTGGGGAGCTTAGGCAATGAAAATCTGAGGTAGTGCTGATAGAATCGAGGCGTGCTTTCTTGGAAGCATTTTCGTTTTTATACAGGTAAGATATTGGGAGTGGGAGTAGGTTGTCCTGTTATGGTAAATCATGTGTGTGCCAACATTGAGTGGTGGGTGGGATTGGAACCTTGGCCCGCAGGCCTGTGAATAGTCCTTATGGTGGTGATGGTGGCATTCTCAACAAATCTGTCACCCAGTGGGCCCATGTCCAGAAAAGGACAGCATATATGATTGAAGTGATAGTGTACCTTCACTGGAAGGGGCCACTCCAGAGATTAGAGGTCTATAGGCAGATTAAGACAAGCGTCTAAAAGTGGCCAGGCATGGTGGCTCATGTCTGTAATCCTAGCACTTTGGGAGGCCAAGGTGGGAGGATCACCTGAGGTCGTGAGTTCAAGACCAGCCTGACCAACATGGAAGAAACCCCGTCTCTACTAAAAATAAAAAATTAGCTGGGCGTGGTGGCTCATACCTGTAATCCCAGCTACTCGGGAGGTTGAGGCAGGAGAATCACTTGAACCTGGGAGATGGAGGTTGGGGTGAGCCGAGATCACGCCATTGCACTCCAGCCTGGGCAATGAGAGCAAAAAAAACTCCATCTCAAAAAAAAAAAAAAAAAAAAAAGAAAAAAAGAAAAGGGCCTGATGGAGAATGTGGTTAAAGTCAGCGTCACTGTGAAAGGGCATCAGCAGAGGGAGTGCAGTTTGGATACCAAATACCTGAGCACTGGAGTTAGTGAGCATCTTGGAAACTAGAGGAAGGTAGTTCCAGTGCCTGGTGGGGCCGGGTGGGTAACCCAAGGGGCTTATTATCTCGGGTGAATCATTCGGACATTGAGCATCTACCTGGCATGAAGCACTTGTTGGGAGAGATTTGTAATGTTTAAGGAGTGCTTCTTGCTGTCTCTCTGGCCATCATCTATCCTATTGTTTGCTTCTTTTATTTATTAAACATTAACTGAAGACATACCATGTGCCAGAAGACCATTAACTGATGACATCCAGGCCCCTTTTAGGCACAGGAGACCAAAATAAAAGATTAAAAGTTTATTTTAACTTAACTACTAAACCTCCAACTGCTCATTTTGCAGATGCATGTAAATACTTACACTACAATAAATAAATTCAAACGAACTCATCACTGTGTTCCAGGGGTCCATTAAAGATAAAAAATAAAACAGGCCGGGTACAGTGGCTCACACCTGTAATCCCAGCACTTTGGGAGGCCAAGGTGGGTGGATCACCTGAGGTCAGGAGTTCAAGACTAGCCTGGCCAACATGGTGAAACCCCGTCTCTACTAAAAATACAAAAAATTAGCTGGGCTTGGTGATGGGTCTTGTAATCCCAGCTACTAGGGAGGCTGAGGCAGGAGAATCGCTTGAACCTGGGAGGCAGAGGTTGCAGTGAGCCGAGATCGTGCCACTGTAGTCCAGTCTGGGTGACGGAGTGAGACGCCATCTTAAAATAAATAAATAAATAAACTTAAAAAAAAAAAAAATATGAGTAAACATCTTGGCTTTCAAAGAGTGATCTGTACAACTGGGAGTGACCTAAGAACCGATCACATAAAATGAGATATGCAGGTAGAGATGTGCAGGGTGTAATGAGAATATGGACAAGTGGCGCTCTCTCTGAAGGAGGGAAGGGAAGAAGTGTTAACCATCATCTGATCATTTTGGGACTGCGATGGGTGGTGTTGAAGAGGGTAGAAGGTGAGGAAATGCTTGCAGAAGCCAGGACCTGGACTTTGGAACTCTGAGAAGTCCAGCATAGTGGGAATTTTAGACTCTCAAGTCTCATAGAGGGACTTGAGAGACAAGCATGTGCCAGAATGCAATGGGCCCTTCTGCCTAGGGCGGCGTTTGGATTTGATCCCGAAGGGTCTTAGGGGATTCACTGGGTCAGGATGTATGATCCAGGCGGAAAGGCATGATCTTCGTGGGGAAGATCACCAGGGAGTTCAGGCAGTAACAGAGCCAAGACATGCTCATATGTTCCTAATGCTTCGTGGGGACACATTGGGATCTGGAGGTATTTCCCCAGTCCATCTCAGCTCTGTTATTCCGTTGAGGTTTGCTCTGGTCGCTGCTCATGACAGATCAGGAGGATGACTACCCAGGTGAGGTGAGATTCATGTGCTTTAGGAACCAGGCTGTGAACTTCTAAAGTCAGAATAAGAAACTGACTTAAATTTTTGCACAGGGCTGCTGAGATGACTTACGTTTGGGGCTGGGGGTGATGGGCAGTGGTGAAAAGTGGGTAGGTAATCAGGAGTCACCCTGAGTAGATGATTTTTATACCTGTGTTAGGGGTATGAGGTTTCACTGAACTGCCCTCTCTACTTTTGTATATGTTTAAAACATTCCATAACAACATTAAAAATAGGAAGAATAATAGCTTCACGGATTTTCCTGAGAATTAAATGAGATAACACAAGTAAAGTTCCTGTATTGACTGTTGCTATTATTGGCCACTGTCTTGGCTGAATTTCACTTTTCCTTCCTCATTCTGTTATTTCTTGCTCTCGACTTTCTTGGCCTGTTCTGTTTCTGGCCTGGAATTTGCCTTGTAGATTTTGGACAGTTTAACTTTTCTGGCTTTGACCCTGGATGATGCTCCCAAGGACACTGCCTGTATATCTTCTCTGGTCCATTCTGCCCAGGGAACCACCCCTTCCAACTCCCCAATCCTATGGCCTACCCAGGGTCAGCCCCGCTGGATTGAACCTTGTTTGCTCAGGTACATGTGTGTGTGCGTGTGTGTGTGTGTGTGCGCTGGAGGGGAGAGGAGGGGATGGAGATGGAAGGAGAATGAGCCGTAGATAGCACACCTGACAATATCCCCCTTGATACAGTGGGTATCTTCCTGAAATGTTTTGTGACAATTCGGTTTTCATCGCATTATATTTTTATATATAGGTGTGTATATATACAACAGTAAAGTCTGTGAATCTATGAGCTGATAGACGTTATTACATAGATATCTATTGTAACTTCAAGATGTTTGTTTTCATTTTGGATGGAACCTTGGCGATCGGTGACTGTCAGCCTTTTTATGTATTTCTTTCTGGCTACTCTGGCTGCTTTGCTATATTGTGGATTATTTGTGAACAGATATTTTAATATACTAGATGAAAAGATTATTTAAAGGACCCCTTGGCGTAATCCTTTCATAAGATGCAAAGAGTATTTAGGATTGTTAAGTACCAGACATTATGCTGGGCCCTTTCTTGTCCTTCGTTGATCTGTAAGATATCCTTTTGAAGTAAATGTTATCTTCATTTTTACTTTTTCAAAATCATATGCTTAATACAGTAGTCTCCCCTTATTTGAGGGGGTTACGTTCCATTTAGTATTTTCAGACCACAAATTGACTGCAGGCAACTGAAACTGCAGATAATGGGAAAATACTGTATATACTAGGATCCTTTCGGTTGCAAGTAAAAGAAGATGTACCCCAGACTGATTCAAATAACGAAGATAATTTACTGGTTTTTGTGACTGAGAAGTCCAACCATGGGGTGTGTTTCAGGTATGGTTCGATCCAGGGATTCGTGTTGGTATTAGGGATCGGTTCCCTTGTCCTAGGACTGTCTTGGTTCTGCCTTCCTATGTATGTAGGCCTCACCATCATGCTGTCTTCACTCATAGTGACAAAAACAGCCTCAGAAGATTCAGGCCTTATGAATGAATGCCACATCAACCATAGAAGAGCCAGCAACTTTGACCCAGGATTACAAGCAGAAGTCATGAAATTCACTAAGACTAGATTGACTCAAGTCATGTGTTTGCCTTAAACCAGTCACTGTGGCCAGAGAAATGAACTGGCCACAATGACTTAGCTTGACCTAGGATATGGGACCTGGGACATACGTCACCTTCAGGAGTATAATCAAGGAGAGATTGTTTGCTAGGAGGAAGTAAGTGCTGGGGAGGCCATCCACAGATGGCCACTACAGGGCCAGGGCTAGGATGGGCATGTAGTGCTCTCTGTCTAGCTCCAGAGCCTTTTAATTTTCCCTAAAGCTGTGTTGAATACCTTCACTGTTGGTGCCATTCCTCAGGAAGCCTTGGGTGTTAAGTCACTCTCTAGCGGTTGCCCACATCATCAGATTGTTCAGAAGCTCTCTATTCTCAACTCTAAAACAAGGAGGTTGGACTTCATTAATTCAGCATATATTTACTGAGTACCTACTATGCCAAGCTCTAGGTTAGGGGCTGGAGATATAATTATATGCAATGTGGACATGGCCTCTGTCCTTATGGGGCTTATTGACTAGTAGAAGAGACAGGAATGAAAAATGATGAGACAGATGTAAGATGGAGCTCTAGGCTGGATGCACTGGCTCATGCCTCTAATCCTAGCACTTTGGGAGGCTGAGGTGGATGGATCATAACATCAAGAGATGGAGATCATCCTAGCCAACATGGTGAAACCCTGTCTCTACTGAAAATACAAAAATTAGCTGGGTGTGGTGGCGTGTGCCTGTAGTCCCAGCTACTAGGGAGGCTGAGGCAGGAGAATTGCTTGAACCCAGGAGATGGAGATTGCAGTGAGCCAAGATCACACCACTGCACTCCAGCCTGGTAACAGAGCCAGGCTCCGTCTCAAAAAAAAAAAAAAAAAAAAGATGGAGCTCTAATACATGCCTCGCCCTTCGTAGGGCCTTGGCAAATAGTTAATGAATGAAATAATCACACAAATATATAATGTTAAACTGTGTTCAGGCTACAGTGGGGAGCCATGAGAGTATCTCCAGGGAGGACTGTAATAGTAAGCTGAAAACCCAGGATAGGGCCTTGGGCTATTCAGAGGCTGGGTCTGGTGTGGAGGGTAGTGTCGCCCATGAGGTCCATTCTGGCCTTCACAGACTCTGATGTCCTCAGAGTTAATGAGGGGTCCTGATCTCTGAGAGAGCTGTAAGATAAGTTAGTGATCATGCTTTGTATAATAATCATTTGTGTTCTTAGAGTGGTTAATCTCCATTTGAACCTGCTCTTCATGTTAATCCAAATTTCACATTCCTTAAAAATGATGTTTCTTATTTCTCCAGACCTTTTAAAAAATATTGTGGAAGGTTCTTCCCTGTAATAGGTGAGTTCTGGTGGTCCAAGCCCAGTTCAGAGCCTCTTCGCTAGTCTCCCCCGTTCCCCCAAACTCTAGTGCCTCTTCCTCTGGGCTCCCCAGCGCTTGTGGTCTCTGCCTCCTGTGGGGCATCTGCTTCCTTAGCCATCTTTCTGTGGGACTTTTCCAAAAGATTATAAGTGGTGGTAACTGGAGAAGGAGGTGTAGGTTGCTCGTGGATTCCTGGAATGACTTGTCTCCACAGACACCTGGAAGAAAAACCAGCACCATGTGGACAAGGAAGGATCCTGCTTTCCTGAAAAAACAGACAGATTCCAGAGTCTTGTAAAGGTTCTAAATTGAGGTGTGTTTGGAATAGTTTTCATTTCTTGCAGCACCGTTTGTAGCTTATCTGCCACTGAGCCATCCTACATTTTCTCTTTCCTCCCTCAACTCTCTCATCATCTACCCTTTTAAGAGAAAAATCTTTTTTTTTTTTTTTTTTTAAATCACAGCTTGAAGTTTCCTTCCATTCCTAGAATGGCAGATTCTAACGGAAGTAAGAAATGGTGTCAGGATTCGCTAACTTTATTCTTTCTGTTTTTTCCCTTATCAGTGCTAGTGGCAACCCAGTGATTGTGTTAGTAACCCTGGACTTGTGCTAAGTGGAGATTTGGGGATGACCTCAGGGGTGGTGTTCTATGTTATGCTTTTTGTTTTATTGACTGGTGTGTATAGAAAAATTGGGGAGTGAAGAACAGTACATTTCTTAACTCTTTCTTCCAAAGATTTCTTGTTGCAGTAACAATGAAGGCACTGAAACAACACAAAAAGTCCACATTCGTCTGTGGAAGAGGAAAGAGGGAAAGAGAAAAATGGTGGGGAAAAGGCGGGTTATCAGGCTAGGAAACATTTCCAGTGAGGCAGCATCTTTTTAGCCTTGCATTTGCATAGTGTCTCTTGAATCTAACTCTCTTTCCCTCTTTCTCTCTTTGTGTGTGTGTCTCACTGTGTCTCAGTGTGTTCTTTCCTGGGTTTTGTGGCAGGGTTCCAGGGATAGCAGAGCTGCAAATCTCCTGCAAATTTGCATATCCTTTTTATGCCCAAGTGAATCAATAGTGAACAGTTGTTCCCTGTTCTTGGACAGCGGCCTGAAATCCACATTGCTCTGTGTGCATTGGTGAAATTTGGTAATCTCAGAACTCAGAACTCGAGCCCAACATGGCTGGGGTGTAGTGGCAGGGCCTTATTCATGGCTGGGGTGTAGTGGCAGGGCCTTATTCTGACTGGGCACTCAATAAATATTTGTCGAGTGGATATCCGGAATATCAAACCAAAGTTGGGAGTGTTTGTGTCCTAGACTGATGCTGTCAGTTCTTTCACCATGCTTGGGAGAGAGCGCCAGAAGAGGACTTGGCAATGTCTCAGCGTTCCAGGTCTTTGGACTGTATTTCCTTTCTGTGCTCTGCTGGTTCTATGAAGCAGTAGAGCCAGACATTCAGGACATGAGGTGGGGCTGGAACATTCTGGAATCCTGGAAACTTGATGAAGTGGGAGCAGCTGTTTCTGATTCTTGGGGGAAGAGCAAGTCCTCTGCTTTGACACAGTGAGACTGGCCTGCCTGGCGCAGTGTGGAGAGGGAGGTCGGCACTGATTTCCGTCTTCACTACCTTTGACGGGGACTTTTTCTTGACCTGTTGTTGACAGAAGGAGTTGCTGCAAACTACTTGGCTTTGATGAAATCAATTCTTGCTGGAGATTTTCCTTTAAGAAGCCGCCAGACAAGTGAGCTGGGGCACGGCTAATCTTTATCTGTGTTGGGTTCTTGGAGTGGATTGAAAAGTGCTGATAAAGATACTGTGATTGGTGTTTGGTTTGCTTTTTCTCTAACTGAACAGCAACTATTTGGATTGAGCTTTCTGCTTGTACTGTGTTAATTTTGGTATTTCATTTCTTGCCCCATAGTTGTGAACTACTAAGATGTTCTGGAAAGGTGAACCAGAAAGCTGGGAAGTGTTCTGGACTGGCTTCTCAGCAAATAGTCTTCCTGGGAGCATGTTGTCTGAAGGTTTGTTTTTTTCTATCCAGTTGCAAGGACAGGATAGAGAGCCCCTCTTAGCATAGAGCCAGTGAGAGTGTGAGTAGCTTACGAGGCCGTCTTGGCACCATGGCCAGTATGGATGGAAAGGCAAAACCAGTTTGGTCAGTGGCCACACAGCCAAGGCAGAGTCCTTTAGAGCAGGGGGAGCTTTGAGAACTACCTCTCGCAGCCACTTGGCTTACAATAAAGCTCAACCTTGAAAGCATTTACAGACTAGAGCTACGAGGAGAATGAATCTCCTGGTAGTAATGTGATATGCAGAGGCCATGACGAGGCATGCAGCATTTCCGTTGCCAGGCCCCCGGTCCGTAATACTGCAGTTTGTTTACAAGCCCCTGCTGATAGTCTGTGGACCTCTTGAGAAACTAGGAACCAGGAAAAGACCAGTGTTAATCGGGGAGGAAAAGGGGATAAAGAGGCAGTATGGAAACGCTGAATCTGGCTGTTTACCAAAGAAACTGCTATTCCTTATGAAGGGAGGATTCACTGTTAATAAGCTCCCAATTATTATAGGTAAATATGTATTTGTAAAGATACTTGCTTTATTCTATAGATCACTCATAGTGATGTTTTAAATTTTGTCAGCCCTTTCATTTCTCTAATTTGTTGAAAAAACATGTTCAGATACTGTTAATATTGACTCCAACTGGGATGTCAAAATCCTTGTGCAGATAAAGGATGTGTCATGCCACATGCAAAAGGATTAGACTGGCTAGGGTAGTATCAATCCTGTGGCTACACTGACATCTTTGTGGCTTGTATCTGAACACACACACACATTTTGTCATCTTCAGTGGACATAGTACTGGGTCCTGCATGACCCCTCAACTTACTCATGATCTCCTGATCATCTCTGTGATGCTTTGGATGACAGAAACCCCAAATTGGCTTAAACAATAAAGACAAAGTGGGTTTATGTATGTGCTAGGAGAAT
>NC_045439.1:103642513-103645199 GCF_002776525.5 Piliocolobus tephrosceles | reverse complement strand
GGAGAATCAGGTCAAATTGGATGGAAAAGTAGGAGTGGGGTAGACATCATAATGCTTTGGATGACAGAAACCCCAAATTGGCTTAAACAATAAAGACAATGCATTGGCTCAATAACTGGTAAATCCCAACCTCTGTTTATTCGTGTTCCTCATTTAAATCTCACAGATGTACCCCCAGAGTGCTCCAAAGGGATCTGGAAAGTTCTTTGGTAGCTAGTTTGCTTTCTTATCTTCATCTGCTTTAGCTGGACCTTTCCTTCTTTCTGTAGAGCTCCCTGAGAACCATACCCCAGTTACTTAAGATTCTTCTGTTTGGTTATTCCATTTAGTCTTCCATTTGTTCACATTAACACTAATCACAAATCATGTGGGATTGCTGAAGTTTATTTATTACTATTATTTTAATTGAGGCAAGGTCTCACAATGATGCCCAGGCTGGTTTCTAATACCTGGACGCAAACAGTCCTCCCACCTCAGCCTCCCAAAGTGTTGGGATTACAGGTGTGAGCCACCACTCTTGGCCACTGAAGTTTAATAGTGCCACTCAGAGGCCCGCCACGCATGCATGCCTGCCTGCCATCCATCCACCCATCCACCCATCCACCCATCCATCCACCCACCCATCCATCCACCCACCCATCCATCCAGTGAGTTCCTGCTATGCGCCAAGAACTCTGCTGGCCACTAGAGGTGAATCCAGGTATGGCGTGTGGTCCCTGCTCAAGAGCTCCAGTCTGGTTGGGCAATTTGACAGATCTACAATTTTGAATTTATGTGGTATATACTGTATGTAGTGTGCTGTGTAAGTTTAGAGAAGAGCAGTTTCTCTCAACCAAAGGTGTCGGCTGATAACATTGTTTAGTTGAAACGATGTTTAAAATGGGCTTAGAGAATTGGATAGGGCAGGGGACAGATGTTTGGAGCAGAGGGAAATATGAAAAATGAATGAAGGCCACAATGATGTCATTTCCAGGAAGCCGCAGGTGTTGTTTTATAGCTAAGGCTATAGTTCTTAAATAGCTGGAAGGTGGAGTGCAAATGCAGATTCCCAAGCCTGCCGCCTGAGATTCTGATCAATTGATTGGGAATGTGGTCTGGGCAACACACTTTAATCTACACTTTTCTAGCTGGTTCTGATGATGGTGGTCCAAGGAGTACCAGCCTGGGGTAAGAATTCAGGTATGGGGCTGGGAGGGTTTGAGGGATGAGGCTTCAAATGTAGTCTGGGGCAGGGGAAGAGCAGGAGTCTGGAGAGAGTGGCCAGAGTGGTTAAGGAAGGATGGAGGAGAGCTTCCAGGTCTGAGTGGTCAACAGGATCTTGTAGGAAGTTAAAGGCATCAGCCAGCAGAGTATGTAATGTCCAACAGAACATACTTAGAACAGGAAATAATAGCTTAGGTTTTTTTTTGCAGAGTTGAGCTAAAACATATTTACAGGGGGGAAAAGCCTCTTGAAATAATGACTTGGCTCTGAACTCATGCAGCCGAGAGTTCAGGTTCCAAACTTCAAGTGCAATTCTTAGTCTGCAAGTCTGCCTCCCAGTTGGAAATTATTTATGTTTGTTATATTAGCTCAGTGATTTTGGAATGCTCTTGAGTAACTTTGGAGGCCACTCTACAAATTGCTTGATTCATTATTTAAAACTATAATCGATTCAAGACAATAAATATTCAGAATACTGAATATTTTTCAGTATTCAGAATAATACTGAATCTACATGGGTGGTGCATTAAAGGGGGTGTGCAGCATTTATGCAGTTAAGGATATTTGGGGGCCACTTAAATTGCGCCTCTCTTCATAGAATCGTTAAGACTTTGCAGGACATTTTAATTTCTTCCCTTAGGTAACCACAAGAACCTTCTCAAACTGTTCTTGATTTATTCTGCAGACTGCTTGGAGTTTCCCATCTCATGGATGGTGTACTGTAGACTAGAGGTCCCCAACCTTTTTGGTTTTGTGGAAGACAATATTTTCATGGACTAGGGGCTGCGGGAATGGTTTCAGGGTGATTCAAGCACATTACCTTTATGTGTACTTTATTTCTATTATTATTACATTGCAATATATAATGAAATAATTATACAATTCACCATAATGTAGAATCAGTGGGAGCCCTGAGCTTGTTTTCCTGCAACTAGATAGTCCCATCTGGGGTTGATGGGAGGCAGTGACAGATCATCAGGCATTCGATTCTCTTAAGAAGGCGCACAACCCAGGTCCTTCGCATGCACGGTTCACAATAGGTTTTGCAATCCTATGAGAATCTAATGCTGCCACCTGTCTGATAGGAGGCAGATCTCAGGTGGTAATGTGAGTGATGGGGAGGGGTTGTAAATATAGATGGAGCCTCACTTGCTTGCCCTCTGCTCACCTCGTACTGTGTGGCCTGGTTCCTAACAGGGCACAGACTGGTACCGGTCCATGGCCTGGGAATTGGGGACCCCAGCTGTAGACTGTACTTCTTAATTCCTGTGCAAGGATGGTTTTTGCTTACTTGGTGTTAAGAACTAGAGTTTAGGCAGGGCGTGGTGGCTCATGCCTGTAACCTCAGCACATTGGGAGGCCGAGGCAGGCAGATCATGAGGTCAGGAGTTTGAGACCAGCCTGGCCAACATAGTGAAAGCCCATCTCTACTAAAAATACCAAAAAAAAAAAAAAAAAAAAAAAAAAAAAAAAAAAAAAAAAA
>NC_045439.1:103631366-103642413 GCF_002776525.5 Piliocolobus tephrosceles | reverse complement strand
AAAAAAAAAAAAAAAAAAAAAAAAAAAAAAATTGCCAGGCACAGTGGCAGGCCCCTGTAATCCCAGCTATGGGAGCCTGAGGCAGGAGAATCACTTGAACCTGGGAGATGGAGGTTGCAGCGAGCTGAGACCGCACCATTGCACCTGGGCTTCAGAGCGAGATTCCATCTCAAAAATAACACCTAGATTTCTGACTGGCTCTATGTTTTACAGTATTATTGCCCAGCTACCATTATAAGCTCAGTGGAAATGACTCAAAAAGTCACACTTTTCAATATAGCTTTTAACTGCTTTGTGTCTTACATTGCATTGAATTCATTAGTTAAGTTTAAGAACAAGAGGCCACCTAGCAATAAAGTATGACAGCTGTTTCATCCTTGACATTAAAATTATTTATTGTTTTAGCCTTTAGAGTGTGGGTTGATAGAAGGTACAAGAAGACACACTTAAAGACAAAACATTGACTTTATTGGTCAGTTAGCCCAGGATTTCTTAATCTTGACACTGTTCGCTTTTTGAGTCAGGTACTTCTTTGTTGTCGTGGGCTGTCTTGGGCATTGCTGGATGTTTTGCAGCATCCTGGTTGCTACCTGCTAGACCTGGTTTTGACAATCAACATATGTCTCTAGACATTATCAAATGTCCCCTAGGGAACAAAGTAACCCCTGGTTGATAATCACTGAGTTAGCAGAGACAAGAAAGCCTTTTATGGGCTATATTTTTATTCTGTTGTTAATCTGTCTTTTGAGAAATTTTTTTGACTATTAAATATATACAGTTGATTCCCATTATTCACGGATTCCATATTTGTCAATTTGCCTACTTAGTGAGATTTATTTGTAACCTGCAAATCCATGTTTCAGGCACTTTTGCTGTCATTCATTGACTTATGAAGCATGAAAAATTTGAGTTGACCACTGTGCACATTCCTAGCTGAGATCACAAGAAAACACTCTGCCCTCTTCTTTTAGCTCTCATACTGTACACAGATGTCCTTTTTGTGGTCTTATTTAATGCCATGTTTTTGCATTTTTATACTTTTTGTTGGTGATTTTGCTGTTTTAAATGAGCCCCTGGTTGAGTGCTGAAGTGCTGTCTGGTGTTCTTAAGCTCCAGAAGGCTGTGATGTGCCTTAGGGGGAAAATATGTATGTTAGATAAGCTTCATTCATACATGAGTTACAGTGCTGTTGGCTGGGTTAAATGTTAGTGAATTGGCAATATATTAAAGAAGGCTCTTTAAATAGAAACACACATAAAGCAGTATTATGTATTGATTGGCTGACAAAAATTTTGTGATCAGAGGCTTGTAGGAACATAACTCTGTATTTCCCCTAGGAGCAGAGGTTCAGTATTTGCTAATTCAGTGCTCATAGAGATTTCATAGAACATAACTACTGCAAATAATGAGAATTGACTATATGTTTAGTTTTCTAGCCTGTATGTCAAAAGCTTGCATTTTAGGGATCTCATGTGATATGTGATTAAACAAGATCACTTTTCTTTCTAAAAAATAATATGTCCACATTATAAAAACTTATAAATAATTGCTGAGTCAAAGGATGTCAGTATCTTTAAAGCTCCCACATACTTTATGGAAAAGGTTGCACTGATTTACAATGCCAGCTTCAGTATATCTTTGCTGGCTGGCATTATTTTGCATTTTTCATATTATTTAAAAATAATGGCGGCTGGGAATGGTGGCTCACTCCTGTAATCCCAGCACTTTGGGAGGCCGAGGCGGATGGATCACCTGAGGGTCAGGAGTTCGAGACCAGCCTGGCCAACCTGGTGAAACCCCTGTCTCTACTAAAAATTAGCTAGGCGTTGTGGCGGGCGCCTGTAATCCCAGCTACTCGGGAGCCTGAGGCAGGAGAATCACTTGAACCCGGGAGACGGAGGTTGTAGTGAGCCAAGATCATGCCACTGGACTCCAGCCTGGCCGACAGAGCAAGACTCTGTCTCAAAAAAAAAAAAAGATAAAAAAATAAAAAAAGGCAAAATTGATTAATGTTAGAGAAAATTCAAATTACACAGATATATTTAAAATACAACTTAAAATCCTTTCCCCTTTTTACTTTTTCCCACCTTTTCCTCATGAGTGTTAAGAATTTGGTGCATGTCATTTTCAGGCCTTTTCAGAAAATGCACATAAAAATAAATGAATTTTTAAAATAAATGCATCTATATTAAATACCCGTAATTTAATATAGAAGGGACAGAACTTTTGCCTATATATGTGCCCCTAGCATTATGCTTTGTTATTGCATATAATTTAGGTGGGAAAATGCTTCCTTATTATTTATAAAATACTTATTAAAATGCTTAACTTGTCAAGAGAAATTACATAATGATGCTTCTGTTTAATAGCTGTGATTTACTTTTTATGCTGCGCAGTTAGCTTGCGATGCATATCTTTTAATCTAATTTTTTTTTTTTTTTTGCCAGTAACTAGAGCTACAGAATATAACACAGATTCAGTCTTGCAGTTTTATTATTTTCTTTCACTAGACTTGACAGAGGATTTCAAGAACTCAATTTTCAGGTAGATAAGTAGTTAATGACTGGATGCAATTGGGTAAACATTATCTAGGATCAACCAAGATGCTTAATCTAAATTATTACAACAGATGTTTGTGGAATGAGTACAATGTGAGGAAAACACTTTAGTGTTAAAGCGATTCTCTAACCCCTGTCCCTGTCACTGCGGCAGGAGAACAGAGTATATTAAGGGTAGCTTGATGCTCATTCATGTATTTCAGGGAACATAGGGACTGTTTAACAGTATGAATAGAATTTCTGTAGATAAAAATTTCTTTGATCTAGTACGAGGAAGTGAGACCTTATACCAGCTGTTGATACCAGATAGAGAATTTTGGTTGAGTTTTAAGCCCTATTTATACCAGAAAGGTGTAGTTTTAACTTAAGATGACTTACCAATAAAAACGCTACTGAAAAAATGTTCATAGTTTTCACTGACAAAAAAACTCAGGAGAATTGTAGAACTTTGAAATAAGTCAGGTAGGTCCTTTCTAGGATGACGGGACAGAGAAATTGTAAAGGTTTAGGATTACCTGTTTACTGCTTAGAAAAAAATAAAATAAAAGATATGCTTTTACCAAGGTCAGTAAGAACTATTTTCTGGAACAAATGGAAAAAGCTGGAGAATGCTACTGACTGAGCTAAGGGGATAAGCGACCCAATACCCAGGCCTCATTGTCACCTAACAAGGATACAGGCCTTGAGTATTGTTAAGAGCCATAGGATTCTATTTTCCAGTGAGAGAGTACAACATGCTCTTTCCAGTGAGAGAGTACAAAGTGATAACTTTGCAGCTCCGTCCCACATTCAGCACTCTACCAAGATGCCAGGAGTTTTCCTTGCAGGTATGGGGAGAACTTACGGGTTTGGCAGAGATACAGATTTAGAAAATTCACGTATACTTGATTTGCTCTGAAAAATTCACAGAATTTTTGAAGTTTATAAATTCTGTTTAGAAAGAAACAAAACAAAACAAAACACCCTTCCCACCAGTTAGGAATTAGGAGATTTCTTCCCTGTGATATTCTTAGTTTACTCTTGGAGTGATTGTTTGTTTACTAGTGCAGGCATTCAGCTAATCGTCTAAATCCTATAGGTACACCCTTTGAAGTGCGAAGCTTTTCTTCCCGAACATCTATGAGAGAGGTCCTTAGTAGAATGTTTAAAGGAAAATATTTCAGATAGTTGTTCACGTTCCTTTCTTAATTTTATTCCTAAAAAATAGCAAGCAAACTTTTTTTACTTTACTAATTTTTGATTTGTGAATATTTATGAAAAGACTCAGTTGAAGTGTTCCTTCATATTAACATTTTTTTTGTGAAAAGTATTTTTATTTACAGCATGAATGTTTGAATTCTTGCTTGTTCTGAAAGATTTAAACATTATTGAAAGCTTTAGAGTAAAAGTAATAGATCAGGTTGTATACCTCCTCAGAAAATCCTTTGTAAATAATACCACTTTCTTGCTGTCTTTGAACTTTGTTTACAAAATATAGGTTTTAACTGTGTTGTTTGCCATACCTGTGAACTTTTCTTTATGTATTCTGGGTTTTGTAAATATACTTGATATTCTTTGTCTCTTTTTCTGATAGTTTTAAAAATATTTATCTCTCTAATCTACCTAGGATTTGTTTTTGTGTATGATAGTGGTAGAACTGCAACTTAATTTGTATGTAGATGTTTACTTTTCCCAATATAATGTGTCAAACAGTTTGCTCTTTTTGTGCCAGTTTTAAATATCTTTTTTGTATCCTAAATATCAATGTATTTGCTTTCTGTAGTCTCCTGTTCTAGTGATAATAGAATATGTCATTTTCATAATGCTGTCACTGTGTTTTTGTTACTGTAGCTTTGTAGCGTATTTGATTTTATGAGGATATTTCCTTTCATTATTCTTATTTTTTAAACTTTTTTTTTTTTTTGGGGGGGGGGTCATCCTGAAGGTTTTTCTCTTCCAGTTGGACCTACAGGATTAGTTTTCTGAGTTGAGATGCTCATTGACTTACATTGATTTTACAAACTGAGGAAGAATTGCTGTCTTACAATATTGAGTCTTCTTATCTGGGAAATGGTAGTTCTCTCCATTATTTGTATTTTTTTTTTTTAAATATCGTTTAGTGAAATTTAAAATAAGATTCGTTTTGGCATATATATGGGTGGGTTGGTTTATTTCTTAGGAGTTTTTCTGTTTTTTTTCTTTCCCCTCCTACCCTTCTTTCTATTCCTATTTGCTATTATGAGTAGAATTTTTTGAAACGTCATTTTCTTTTTTTTCTCTTCTCTTCTCTTTTTTTCTTTTCTTTTACAGGGTCTCACTTTGTCATCCAGGCTGGAGTGCAGTGGCACGATCAGGGCTTGGGTGATCCTTGAACTTCAGCTTCCTGGGTAGCTGGGACTACAGGTGCACACCACCATGCCTGGCTAATTTTTTGTACTTTTTTTTTTGTAGAGATGGAGTTTTGCCATGTTGTCCAGGCTGGTCTCAAGAGATGCTCCTGCTGTGGCCTCCCACAGTGCTGAGATTACAGGTGGAGCCACCATGTCCAGCTAAAAATTTGCCATTTCCTAAATGGTTACTGTATCTGACCATTTGTAATCCACTAGACTCTAGGTAGACAGGCATTCCATTTGCAAATATTGAACGTTTTACTGCTACTGCCTTCTTTTTAGTATTTTATTTCATTTTTCTGTCTGCATTGGTTAGAGGGTAAAATAAAATATTGAATAGTAATAGCAGGCATCCTTGCTTCTTCCTGATTTTAATGGGGCACTATGTGTAACTCACGTTTGTTTTCTCATCTCCATACATTTCTGACTTTTCTTTATAAGGAAGCATTTTGATAAGAAAGTATCAACTTAACTATAATTGGTGAAAATATTCAAGTCATTTTTTGTTTTTCAAAGGATTTGGCAGTGATGTGACATGTGCCAAGACATTAAAAATGTTTTATGATTAATCAAAAACAGATTCATATTTGTCTCTCCTCTGAGGAATTCCCCATGTATAGGAGCATGTTAAAACATCTGAAGACTCACTGCACCACACAGAACCTCTGAGAAACGCTAGGAATACACTTTGAGCAAGCTGGCCTTATTTTTCTTGAAGGAGGGTATGAGTGGGATCAAGAGCTCTCACCAGTGGCAGTGACCCAGGCTGGGGTGGAGTCTTGGGGTATGGAAGTCATGTTCTCCAGCAGTAGATGGAGCCACCTACGTGGGCCCTAAGGGCCAACTGGTAGGGTTGAAATTCAGAAAATCTCGACTATTTGTCAGATCCAGAGGGTCTTTGGAGGCCGCATGGAAACAGTGAATTTAGAGATGTCACGTACCAAATATAAAAGAGGAAGAGAATGACACACAAGATGTGTGATGTGATAGTGCAGGACTCTGGTACTTATACGTGGCGGGGGTCCTTATCTGTGTTACTGAAGAGTGGGCTGGCAGAGTTAAAGCTGAAGGCTTAGGATGTAACCTCAAACCTTGTCACAGCCATTCTGTCTTGCTAGTGGATTCTACTACCTGGGAACACTTTAAAAAAAAAAAAAAAAAAAAGAGTCTCACTCTGTTGCCCAGGCTGGAGTGTAGTGGTGTGATCTCGGCTCACTGCAACCTCCGCCTCCCTGGTTCAAGTGATTCTCCTCCCTCAGCCTCCCGAGTAGCCGGGACTACAGGCAACCGCCACACGCCCGACTAATTTTTTATTTTTGGTAGAGATGGGGTTTCACCATGTTGGCCAGGCTGGTCTTGAACTCCTGACCTCAAGTGATCCACCCACCTTGGCCTCCCAAAGTGCTGGGATTACAGGCATGAGCCACTGCGTCCGGCTGGGAACACTTTTATTAGGTAAATTTCAAATTACTATGTGTGCCTGAAAGCCATAAGCCCTAGTACCTTTAAATGAAAGGCTTTGCGCCAGTGGTTCTTGGAGCCCTGTGTTCTGCAGAGATGCCTCAGTGGACTGCAGGGTTGCGGAGCTCCTGACCTTGTCGCCTATTTCAGCCAAAGCAGCTCTGCTTTTACACATCTCTGTTGCTTATTGGACTTCTGAGTGGAATTATATTTGAAGAAAAGACTGCTGCTAAAAATTTTGAAAGATATCATTGTAATTATGTAAATTAACATAATTTAAATCATGTTTGTATGGGTGATACTGATCTTGTCTACATAACAACATTTTGTATCCCCAGTCAATTGCATTTCTCAAGGAAAATTTTCTGGCATGAGAGATTTAAAAAAGACTTTGTCATCCATCTGATGTAGGTATTATAGGATTTCAAATGTGTAGGCATGTGCTTGGGTCAGTTGTGTGCATGTCTTGTTTCCTCTAGTAAATGGTGAGCTTCTTAAGGACCTGCTTGTATCTTATTTATTTTGTTTTCCATTCCTGCTCCCACCATTACCCCTGAACACCTACCACATATGTTCAGGTTGTACTTCCTGTAGAAGAGGAAAAATTATTTTCTTCTTTAACCTTCATAGATTCTTAGTTGGAACAGACTCACTGTGAGTAACAAAAGACAGATTTAACAAGAGAAAAACCGAATTATTAACATGTCTATTTCGTATATACATGGAAGACACCCAGGGATTGAGTAGTTCTCAAAGAGAGGTGGCTTTGAATTCCAGCTTAAATAGCATCTTCAACAAAGAACAGTAGGTTTTTAGAGAAGTGACAACACTAAGGAAAAGGATTTTGATTCTCTATGGGCAGCAGCTTGGGGGAAGGTAAATAACTGCAGATAACGGCTAGTTAGCAAAGTTTATTCACATAGTTCCCTCTGGTACCATCTCCAGGCAGAGAAGTAAGAAGCATCTAAAGCGGTCAGCCATGGTTAACCTTTGTTCTCCCTGGTAAAAGAGGGGGCAGGATACCTTTCTTCTTTGTAAACACATGTTCTGCTTTTAGGCAGATCCAAGGAGAGCAGAGAAGCTTTCCTGCATCTGCTGCTTCTTAATTGTCTTCAGCTCAATAATCCTTCATGTTTTGGGGTGGCCTATTCTGGTCTCCCACATTCCTGATTATCTTCAAACCCCTGTGAATGAACATCTACTTTCCCTTCAGCTAGTGATGTCACTGAGAAGGCAGGAGAGGAGAAATTTAGAGGGAGGCGTCCTCCAGCAGCCTGACTTCCCTCTTGACTCTCAGTGTGCAGGCGAGTTGTTAAGAGAGCTCTAAATAGCCTCTTCTGGGGATTGCTGCATTTTAGTAGGATCACCAAAAATTGAGGTGGGAGAGCTTGCCAAGAAAACCTCTCCCAGTTCTGCGTGGGCTACAATCTAAGTAACTGAGGCCAGCGGATGTGGACTGAGCCTAGAGGAATTGTGGTAAGGAAGCCTTGTTTCATGGTGGGATTATCGACGTCGTCCCCAATGTTCAGCTACACCCTTCCTACTCTTCATGGCCAAATTGGAGACCTGTCTCTACTAAGTAGCTTTCTTTGGCTCACAGTGAGCTGTGCTCTTTATTCTTTAGCCAGACCATGTGCATTCTATCACTAGCACTTTTTTGTGCCCGTGCCTCCTATTCTGCAACTATCTAATAGAGGGTTTTGTCTTCCATACTAGCTCTGAGATAGCACTGTTGCCATAGCACCTGACATATACTGAGTGCTTATTTTAGGCAAGGCTATTTGGTGGCAGTGGAAACCCATTCATACCAGTTTGGTAAACAAGGAAGTTTCCTGTATGCTTTTTGGAAACAAAGGGCCTTGGGGATCACCAGAACTGGGGACTGAGGCACTGAAGGTGCTCTCCTGGGCTCCCACATACCTGGTCCCTCTTTTGGGAGAGGGGTGTGCTTTATCTTCTCATTATCTAGATGAACTTGCAAGGTCATGATTACCTCCCAGTTTCCAGTAACCCTCTGTGGCTGTCCTAATCTTTGTGACTTCGTAATCTTCCAACCACTGAGTAGAGTTCCACCAAATAGGATGGCTCAGTTACTAGGAAGAATTCCACTGGCCAGAATTGGCCTATTTGATCAAGACCACACCAGTATTAGATCTCTGGCCTGGGAATGGATTAACTGCTGTAGGGTCAGGGCTCTACCCCTACCCAGATGGCTTTGGGGGAGTGGGAAGGTAGGGCAGGTCCCTGGGGACCAAAGGCAGCTCTTTTGGGCTAGGCAGACCACAAAACACATCTCTTAAATTATTTAAGTATTTGCTAGATAAAATGATTCATCCTGTTTTCCAACTGTAATACTCTGTGTTTTTATTTTTATTTATTTATTTTTTGAGACAGAGTCACACTATGCTGCCCAGGCTGGAGTGCAGTGGCCTGATCTCGGCTCACTGCAACCTCTGCCTCCTGGGTTCAAGTGATTTCTCCTGCCTCAGCCTCCCGAGTAGCTGGGATTACAGGCGCCTGCCACCATGCCCGGCTAATTTTTGTACTTTTGGTAGAGATGGGGTTTCATTATGTTGGCTGGGCTGGTCTCGAACTCCTGACTGCAAGTGATCCGCCCACCTTGGCCTCTCAAAGTGCTGGGATTACAGGTGTGAGCCATCATGCCTGGCCAATACCCTATGTTTTGACGTGAAATTTTTCTGTGCCTCCTGTCTTTAGTTAAGAATTACTAGGCATTCTAAAGTATGTCTTCACCTGTCTGGACAATGACCCTGCCCTGCTCCTCAGCCCTTCTTTGGGGTTGGACTCTGCCTGAATCACATAATGAAGGCTGCCAGAGAGGAGGGCAGCTCTGCAGGTGATGAGACTTGAGGACAGTGTGTCACCCCTTCCCACTCATTGAGTGTGCAGAACTGCAACCGAGGCAGCTGGAGCCAGGAGGCAACGAGGGTGCTGCAGACACAGCCTGAAAAGTGGTGCTGGCTTGCGTGGCTCTTTCCAGAGAGAAAAAATGATTTGCCTTTCCATTTGTACAGAATGTCGCTGCTTCCCATTCTTCCTCTATACAGAAGGAAAGGGAAAAGAAATCATTAGTCCCAAACAAGACGGAAGAAAGAGAACTAGCCCCATTCAGGGAAGTCAAGTTTCTGGCTGGGCTGTGCTTTGCAACTTCATTAAACCCATGTGTTATTTTGAGTGGCGGGAATAATAGGACTTGCACCTAATCAAGGAAAGGAATTCCAAACAAAAGCTTGGGTGGGGTTTCCTGGGCAGAAGCGTGATATTGTAATAAATGGGAAGCAGGGTTCTACAGTCCAATCTCTGGTCTGATTACACAAATTACAGCAAAGGGCCTGTTTTCAAAGGAATGTAACACACCCCACCGAGGCCCCTCCCCAGCGGGTGTGTCTTCATTTCCTCAAGCTCCCTCCTTAACAGCTAACGCCTCTGCCAGAGGAGCTGAGGGCCCTATGCGGAATAATTAAGATGCCTTCTTTAGGGTCTCTGCCTTGGGGCCATTTTACAGGTGAGTTTACTTTATGCTCAAATCCTTTAGGGACTCCTGTGGCTAAATTCTCTGCCCTTCTCTTGCCTTACTGAACAGAAAGTGAATGCAGGAACCTGACCTTCCAGTCACAATTGCGAACATTTCCAAGCACTAATGAGCCAAACGCTTTATATGAAGTTGAGGAAAGCATTTAGATGAAGAGTCTCTCTCTCTCTCTTTTTTTTTCTGCAAAAGGTGTATCATCCCTTGCCACTGTGCCTGATCGCCTGCTGCTGTCGTCGGTCTTCAGATGCCCACCCCGGCCTCCTCCTTCCCTTTCCGACTCCTTGGGCTCAGCCATTTGAGCCACTGAGGAATTCTCCCTGCTGTTTCCTCTTGCAGTATCCTGCTCCCTACCCCACTTTTTCTTTCCTTTCTTTCCCATCTTTCCCATCTTCAGATTTTAACATCCTCTCCTCACGAAAGCTCCCTGTCCTTATCCTTCCTGGACTGTCCCTGAGTCTCTTTTAGATCCCTGGAACACCCTGGGTTCACGTTTTGAGTTGTTATCTCAAAACAGTATTAAATGATACCTTTGCTTTTTTTTCCTTTTTAACTTATAAGCTCCTCGAAGTCTAGAACTGTCCATCTTCAAATTCGCGATACCTGGCAACATAATAGATACACCCGAATAGTTTGGAGATACTGTCTCTTAAACAAATTATATATTCTGAATTTATTTTTTACTACAGCCAATTTATGCCCCATAGAAGATGTATTTCTATTATAGCCCTATCTATGTAGTATTAGAAATGTTTTATACCATTTTGGTTTGTTTTTGCCCGTGTATCTTGCTGCCTTGTCTCTGTTTAACTTTAAGATGCAAGGAGCCCAGTAACTGTGCAGCAACGCATCACAGGACAGTTGCCTGACACCTTGGCATCCTGGGTTGTGGCCCTCATCCTTCACTGGGGACGTGTTCAGGTTACTGCAGAATCTGAAGGGCAAGATGAAATCATACAGGTGCTGGTGCCTACCTCCTCCTTGCCTGTCTGATGCAGCCTCCCTCTGCTCCCTCTTGGCTCTGCCCCTTCCAACCTTCCTGAACATCCCTCCCTCCCTTCCTTCCTTCTCTCTCCTTCCTTCCTTCCTTCCTTCCTTCCTTCCTTCCT
>NC_045439.1:103604792-103630966 GCF_002776525.5 Piliocolobus tephrosceles | reverse complement strand
TCTCTTTCTTTCTTTCTTTCTTTTCTTTCTCTCTCTCTCTCTCTTTCTTTCCTTCCTTCCTTCCTTCTTTCCTTTCTTTCTTTCTTTTTCTTTTCTCTTTCTTTTCTTTTTCTTTTTCTTTTTCTTTTCTTTCTTTCCATAGGTTTTTGGGGAAACAGGTGGTATTTGGTTACATGAATAAGTTCTTTAGTGGTGATTTCTGAGATTTTGGTGCACCTATCACCTGAGCAGTATACACTGAACCCAATTTGTAGTCTTTTATCCCTCACCCCCTCCCACCCTTTCCCTCGAGTCCCCAAAGTCCACTGTATCATTCTTATGCCTTTGTATCTTTGTAGCTTAGCTCCCACGTATAAATGAGAATATATGATGTTTCGTTTTCCATTCTTGAGTTACTTCATTTAGAATAATAGTCTCCAGTTCCGTTTAGGTTGCTGCAAATGCCATTCCTTCCTTTTTATGACTGAGTAGTATTCCATCACACACACACACACACACACACACACACACACACACACACCCCAGT
Source organism: Piliocolobus tephrosceles (assembly GCF_002776525.5). NCBI lineage: Eukaryota > Metazoa > Chordata > Mammalia > Primates > Cercopithecidae > Piliocolobus > Piliocolobus tephrosceles. The sequence continues at coordinate 103,630,440 of NC_045439.1, read as the reverse complement.
TTCTTTATCCACTCATTGATTGATGGACATTTGGGCTGGTTCCATGTTTTTCCAGTTGCGAATTGTGCTGCTATAAACATGCGTGTGTAAGTATTTTTTTTGCATGATGACTTTCCTCTGAGTAGATACATAGTAGTGGGATTGCTGGATCAAATTGTAGTTCTAATTTTGGTTCTTCAGGGAATCTCCACACTGTTTTCCATAGTGGTTGTACTGGTTTACATTCCCACCAGCAGTGCAGAAGTGCTCCTTGTTGACTGCATCCACACCAACATCTATTATGTTTTGTATTTTTTGATTATGGCTGTTCTCGCAGGAGTAAAGTGGTATTGCATTGTGGTTTTGATTTGCATTTCCCTGATCATTAGTGATGCTGAGCACTTTTTCCATACATTTGTTGGCCATCTGTATGCCTTCTTTTGAGAATTGTCTATTCATGTTCTTAGCCCACTTTTTGATGAGCTTGTTTGTTTTCTTCTTGCTGATTTGAGTTTGTTGTTGATTCTGGTTATTAGTCCTTTGTCAGATGTATAGATTGTGAAGATTTTCTCCCACTCAGTGGGTTGTCTGTTTACTCAGGTGACTGTTCCTTTTGCCTTGCAAAAGCTCTTGAGTTTAATTAAGTCCCACCTATTTATCTTTGTTTTTATTGCATTTGCTTTGGGTTCTTGGTCATGAAATCCTTGCCTAAGCCAATGTCTGGAAGGTCTCCCATTCCCGTGTCTGCCGCACTTTGTGCATGCTGGCCTTGTCTCTCTCCCGTTGGGCACAGTGTGACCTGTCATCCTGCCAGGATTGGCTTCGCTGGCCTCCTCTGGGAAGCCTTCTGTGATTCCTTCAACTTCCTGCACCCTGCCCTGAACTCTATGGGTGAAAGCCCCCAGTGTGCATCATGTTTTATCATAGTCTTTGTTTATGGGTCTCGCCTCCCACTGGATGGAAGGGGGTGGGGTTCTCAGGAAGGGAGACCTGGCCTTACTCCTTTTGGTATTGTCCAGCATCTAGCCGAGTGCCAGGCATGCACTAACTACTAGGTAATCCAGTAAGTTATTTGATAAGAGGCATTTTCTTCTTTAAATAATGAATTTTAAAAACTTAGTGGTGGTGTTTTGAGTTTTAAAATGATTGCCCATGTCCTAGTATAGTTGGGGCTCTGCACTGTGCAACTCTGTTTCACACATGAGGGAATGGAGACTCAGAATCCTTAGCCACACAACTGGCAGGAGGCAGGATGGTGCCTCAGCATCAGGCGTTCAGAGTCTTCCTCTGGTGGGCTTCTTCCCCCAAACAAGAGAGAGTCCTGGAGACTTCATACAAATGTTATGCTGATAGGAGATTTCTGTTGTGCCCATGGGGTGGAGGCAGGCTGGACTCCAGGGAACAGGAACAGCTTTCAGAATTACCTCTGCTATAGTCCAGAGGTGACCTTTTCACACATTGGTGGCGAGGCTCATTTCAGTCTGCAAAGTGGAAAGATTTCAGAGAACGAGAAAGGAGAGATGAAGTTCTGTGAACACTACAGAAGGTTGTGTTGAGGTTAGCCGCGCCCCTGAATTGTATACCTTACAGATTTTCTTACACATTTTACTTTTGTGTTGTTTTTCCTGTGTACTTGAATTTTCCTATGCTGTGCAAGATACTGCATTCCCAGGCTGGGCACAGTGGCTCACGCCTGTAATCCCAGCACTTTGGGAGGTCGAGGAGGGTGGATCACTTAAGGCCGGGAGTTCAAGACCACGCTCGCCAACATGGCAAAACCCCGTCTCTACTAAAAATACAAAAATTAGCCGGGCATGGTGTCGGGTGCCTGTACTCCCAGCTACTGGGGAAGCTGAGGCAGGAGAATCGCTTGAACCCCGGGAGGTGGAGGTTGCAGTGAGCAGAGATCTCTCTACTTCAATCTTGCCTGGGTGACAGAAAGAGACTCCATGTCAAAAAAACAAAAAACAACAAAAAAAGATACTGCATCCCCCCACTGACACACACATACTCAGAAATGCTTATAAATATCCCATTGTTGCCTGCATAATTAGCCCACAGGAGGAGAGGAGCATGCGGGAGCTGCTAATTTGTGCTTGTCTGCTTGCTAGAGATTCACCAGCAGCAAACCCAGACAAGCTGTTAATAAGTGTTAAACACCCCAGAGGCTGCATGCTGGGTGGAGTCCCAGCCAACACTCAGGGGACAAAAACCTTTCCCTTGAGGTAGCCTCTCTCGATTGCTATGGTAAATAAAGTTCATAAATAGCATTTTTAGAAGCATTTACAATATTCTTTTCGTACAGTAAAATTTCATTTGTTTGGGATAATGAAAGTCATCTAACTTATAAGCTATAGGGACAATTTAAAAACATTAAAGTATATTCATAATAAATTGCACTAAACTGACAGATGATATTTCTAAAAGACGTTTCTGAAATATGATCTGTGACACAAATTTCAGGCATTATTGCCCAATAGAGGGATTTAGGGGATCTGTGCTAATGGATATTTAAGAGCAGCAATTAACATACCACTTGGTAATGAAGTACTCCTGGATTGCTTAAGGGACACTGCCTGGCAACAGTTGGACCCTTAAATTCCTTACATAGCCCAGTGTTCATTTGAATGAACTTAAAACTATTTGACTACCCTTGTTCTGCTAGACAAACGCTTTAAACTTCCAGTTGTGGGTCTAGGGTTATCTCACATTATGAATTAATGTGGTCTACATGAAGGACATCCATCTTCCTATGTTTTAAATCAGCAAATATTTGAATATGTGCTATGTGCAGCAGTGTTGGTCAGCTTTCAAATAATAAAAAGTATTTCCTGCCCTCAGGAAGTTTGCAGTCCACTGTGTAGGATAGACAGAGAAACTGGCATTTGGCCCTGGCATAGCATTGTCAAGGGGCTGGGCTTTGGAGTTGGATGGCTGTGCTGTTTACTAGCTGTGTGTGTGTGTGTGTGTGTGTGTGTGTGTGTGTGTGTGTGTCTGTGTTTTACCTCTTAAGCCTCAGTTTCTTCATCTGTAAAATGAGGATCATGATCCATCTTAAGGTTATTGTGAGGAAGAGTGAGGTAAACCCATGTAAACTCTCAAGCATAAATGTTCGTTGTTTATCTGTTGTGGTTGCTGCTGATGCAGTAAGGAAATGGCTGAGATAAAGCATGGCAAATGTTCCATTAGACTAGGTATGTGTTATATCCCTGAGAACACACAGGTATGAACAGGATAACTCCTGGTCGGGGGTTGGGATGGGGGCAAGAGAGGCCAGGAGTTGGGGAAAAAGTTAGAAGGCTACAGATGAGCGGGACATCAGTACTTCTCTGTTCATTCATTTAGCAAAAATTTTTGAACATTTTTGGTGTGCCAGAGACTTCACTAGGCACTGGGATTATAGGAGTGACTCAGAACAGATTCAGTACCCTGTTGGAGCCTGCATTCCCATGGCAGAGAGAAGGGAAGTGCATACCCATGTGTGTAAGAACACTGAGGTGAGGGGTATAAGGCAAGTTCTAGGAATGTGGAGTAATTAAATATGGCTAAGAAAGTAGAGGGATGTGCATGGGGTGTAGGGGAACTGGATGGCCAGGCTTAGGAGGGAAGTAAGCACATATTTGGGAAGGCCTGATGAGCCTTTCTAAAAAACTCCTGGCAGCATTGAGAAGTCACAAACCTTTCCTTTTTTTTTTTTTTTTTTTTGAGATTGGGTCTTGCTGTGTTGCCCAGGCTGGAACACAGTGGCACAAGGACAACTCACTGCAGCCCCAAACTCCTGAACTCAAGAGATGCTCTCACCTCAGTCCAAGTCCTTGCCGTGTTGCCCAGGCTGATCTCAAACTCCTGGGCACAAGCAGTCTTCCTGCCCCAGCCTTTCAAAGCACTGGGGTTATAGGCATGAGCTGCTGTGCCCAGCCTACTTTTTAAAAAAAAAAAAAATAAATATTTTTATCTGCTGTAATTGTAACACTTGTAGAAAATATATACAAAATTAGAAAGTAAAAGCAAAATACCCATAGCCCCACCTCTCAGGAAAAAATTTGTAGTTTGACCAACTTATTTTCAGGTTCTGCCTCCATGGCATTAATTTATTTCTTGAGTCAACATAGTTATGATCATAAGCACAATTTAGTTACCTGTTTTTTCTCCACTTTAATAGAGTAAGCATTTTCTCAAATTCTTGTAAACAGTATTTTACTGGCTAAGTAGTATCCAGTCGGGAGTATGAAACATGGTTGACTTAACCAGCTCTTTCTTTCGGATCATTCAGTTGTTTCCAAGACCTTATTAGCATAAAGAATGAATGTTGAGCATCTTTATATGTGAAAGCATTTCTATACCTGAGATTATTTCCTAATGTTAAATTGGCAACATTGTGATTACTAGTTCAAGGCACTGGTCATTTTCAAATATGTTTGCAGTTTGGAACACATTGTCAGCGTACTTCCCTAAAAGATTGCACTGACCAAAAGATAGTGTAAACCTCTCTGTGTCATGAGACACCTGGAGGCATGGTGAGGTACACCAAGATGCTGGCAGGAGTAATAGCCGTTAGGAGACAAAGTCTCCCCCAAGGTGATGGCATTGCTGAGAAAGAGTGAGGGGACCGGCCAGGAGCCCTTGTAATCCCAGCACTTTGGGAGGCCGAGGAGGGTAGATCACTTGAGGGCAGGAGTTTGGGACCAGTGTGACAAACATAGCAAAACCCCATATGTACTAAAAATACAAAAATTACCCGGACGTGAGGGCGTGCGCCTGTAATCCCAGCTACTCGGGGGGGTTGAGGCAGGAGAATTGCTTGAACCTGGGAGTTGGAGGTTGCAGTGAGCCAAGATCATGCCAGTGTACTGCAGCCTGGGTGACAGAGTGAAACTCTATCTTGGGGGGAAAAATGAGAGGACCTTGCTTGAATGTGAAATGTGTAGGCTTGTGGCACGTCATGAACTTCGGCCAGGCATGCCGAAGATGATGCCTTTTAGTTGAGGGTCTCCAAAATTCCCTCTTCCCTTTCCCCCCTAGTCTGTACCTTGTAGCCTTTTGCTTAAATGTCAATATCCCCTACTGATTGAGTTCTCTGAGCCCACAATGGCAGATATTAGCATTTTTATATCCCTAGTTATTGTTTAAGGTCTATAAAATGGAGGTGGGGGTGGTGAAGGGAAAGAGGACTGGGCATCGAGTGTGGCTTGGGCAAGGAACATGATCCTTGTCCCAGTGTGGCTGGCTGGCAGGGCTGGGCAGCAGGAGGGAGCGGCAGGAGGGGAGGGGACAAACCTCCGTGCCCTGGGCGAGGTAGAGTGGAGCCCGGGCAGGCAGCGGTGGAAGATTTGGCCCTCCATCATGGCTCTCGTTTCACCACTGAGTGACCTGGAGCAAACCATCGCGCTCTCTCCATGCTTCATTTTCCTCAGGAGGGTGCCAGCAGCAGCAGTCCCTTTAAATGGAACATTGAACGATTATTTTTAGGTCTATAGGTAAGAGGTACAGTTTAAAGAGAAGGCAGGGTGATGACATCAAACTCAGAGGACTCACAAGTAGCCCTCTTTGGAATGTTGGAGGCACGGTCCGTGGCCCATGGGGAGTGCTCAGTCTGTGTTAGCAACGGAGATGGGTGATAACGGCCACTCATCGGAGGGTACCTTTCTCACTGACCAGCTGAGAATAGTGTGTTTCTTTGGGTAGTCTCTGCCTCTTGACAGATGGAAACACCTTCTGTATTGACCCTGCCCCTGTGCTTGTCCTTTGGAAAACATCCTTGGCCTGGGCTTTTGGGGCTGGGAACACATTCCGCAGCCCTGCCCTCCTGAGCTCTCCTGCAGATGCTGGAAGAAGCACCTGGAGGATGCCCAGCTGCACCCCGCCCAGGTCCTTCCGGAATCTCGAGGCTAGATAACCCCAGTGTTAGAGCATGTATGAGCCTCTGAGGGCTGCTGTAACATGTGACCACAACTGCTGGCTTGTAACAACAGGAATCTATTCTCTCCCAGTTCTGGAAGCCAGAAGTCCCAAATCAGGGTGTCTATCGGGCCATGCTCCCTTCAAAGGCTCTGGGGGGAATCCTTCCGTGCCTCTTTAAGCTGCTGGTGGCTCCATGCCTTCCTCGTCTTGTGTCTGTGTCACGCCACACTCTGCTTCTGTCTTCATACAGTCTGCCTGTTCTTCGTGTTTTCTCTCTGTCTCTTCTAAGGTCACTTCTCATTGGATTTGGGAGCCCCCTGTGTAATCCAGGATGCTCTCCTCTCAATATCCTAATTACATCTGCAAATATCATATTCTCAAATAAGGTCACATTCACAGGTTCTAGGAATTAAGATGTAGGTATATCTTTAGGGGGACCACCATTCAACTCCTACAGGCCAGAGGTGGAGGTGTGCTCTCATGGGAAGACCAAAGGGTCCTTCTGGGCACCCAAGTCACAGATATTTGGCCTGACCTGGCTCTAGAGCCTCTCTTCCTTCTTAGGAGAAACTGGGAGATTCAGAAAGTTCCCAGTGGGAGGCAGGTTAGCCTGGCATTTGGTGCCCAGGATTGCCTGGGTGCTAGGTTGGTCTTCTCAGGCACACTCTGCTACCCAGATTTTCTGGAAGGATGGCACTTCCAGCTCACACGTGAGGTTGGTGCAGCCTGGAGTCAGATATCTCTCTTGGCTCTTGTGTAAGCAGTTGAACTCAGTGGCAGTAATTGTAGCTGTGGTTGGATTTTTGTGGTAAAGGGGAATGGCTGTGGAAAACAGAAGCTGGGTAGCACGTGAGAGAAATTTTGTGATCGTGTAGGATAGGCAAGGCTGAATTTCAGTGACCGGAATAGTTTTATAAACACTCCACATACGTGAATGCCAACAGTATAATTCAAATGAGAAGCTAGGATTCGTCATTGTGGAGGTCAGGTATGGGTTACGTTTCAGGGTTAATAATCAAGCTAAAGTTAATTCCTGGCTTTAAAGCTACAGTTGATGAAGAAGTAATTTTGTGTGAGTTTTCCCTTTCTGCCTTGCTCCAGTCAAAGCTCTGTTCAGTTCTTTGGTGATAACTGTCCTCTCTCTTCCTTCTCTATGTCTCCTCTCCCTTTGCTTTTCCTTATGCCAGCGCTCCTCCTCTTTCCTCTTCTCAAGACTCTTCAGGGCTATTGAACATACCAACAGGATTGCCCTGTTGATGTGAATGTGTTTCCACAGTGGTTTCAAAGTGGCTCGATCCAAAAGCTTAGGAGGTTTTTAGGGATTGGCCTTTCTGGACCACATTCTCCCCGCCCCACCCACGGAGAGGGTGCCAGGCGGATCCCTGGCTTGGTTCCAAGTGTGTCAACAGCCTGTTGCTTTCTAGTTCAACAACAGGGAATAATCTTGGGTAAACATGGCCGTTGGAAAAAAGCAAATATTTGTCTTGGCAGTTGTAGTCATTCAAGTATCTAGCCCCTCTTGTGTTCCTGAGGGAGCTATGCCAGAATGTATGGCATAAAATCCCACATCTGGTTAAGAAATACTGGTAGGAATAGATAAATAAAGGATGTTTGGAAGGCAATGCTCTTTCTCCTTTCTTCTTTGTCTTTCTCTTTCTTTGTCCCACTCTCCCTGTCTCCCTCACCTCTCTGAACAAGTCTGAATATTCTCTTTTCCCTAATTTTGGTTGCTTAAGCTAGTGTTTCTCAAGTTTAGCCTGTTGACATTTTGGGCCAGATCATTTTTTGTCGTACGGTGCTGTTCTTACCATCAGAGGATGTTTAGCAGCTGCTTCGGCCTCTACAAACTATGCCAGCAGCACGCGGCTCCAATGGTGGATACCAAAAATTTCCTCAGACAATGCTGAATGTCTCCTGTGTGGGAAAATTGCCCTTGGTTGAGAACCACTGGTCAAGCCAATCTTCTCCAAGGTGGTAAGCGTACTACTGGCAGCGTAGTGGAAGAAGCTTCCACATGCGGGGGTGTGTGTGTGTGTGTGTGTGTGTGTGTATAGGGAGGAGTGGCAGTTGGGTTCCTTAACCTTCGCACTTACTTCTTAAGGATCACTTTTCAACCCAGCTATAGTCAGCCGGTCATAACGTGGGTCTCACAGCAGTGAAGGCAGCGGGTGACGATCAATCAACATGATAGGCCGTTCACTTTTAGAGCAGGTCTTAGCTATCTTCCTTTTCAGGCTTATTGCTGTTCCTCCAGTGGTTTTAAAATGCAGATGCCAGTTGCACTGAGGGCGCTCGGGAGATGAGCCTGACACTTGGCACCTTTTGGTTGCGTTATTCCTCAGCCAGGCAGCAAAGCATGACAGGAGTCTATTGCCCATCACTCCTGCGAGTCAGTCAAACTTACCTCATGTCATCTGGGGAGAAGGTGCCAAACTGGAATGTCAAGGTGACGTGCTCTTTGGGTAAATGTAGTTCCTGGACCTTCTCAAGCATGACTGCACTTTTTACAGCCAGCCAGTCTTGCTTCTTTAGAAAACTTAATAGACTCTATCCCTACGGAACTATCCATCTACCCTTAAAACCTTACATATTTTTATCATTTTTTAAAAATACACTTTCAGAGTTTTGAGCATGTTGTAGTAATGTCATACTGACACAATTAAGTTAAAAACAAGGTACTTTACCTTCATGTGTTGACTCCTGTTTGTTTTTAGCTTGTTATTGGGAATTGTAAACATCTGCAGGAATGGAAGGACCGGTAGGCTCCCACGCACCAGCTTGTCTCCAGTTTTCAATACATGAGCCATCTTGTTTTAACTAGAGTTAAATTCACTTGATTATTTTGAAATAAATCCTCAACAACACATCATGTCATCTGTACATATTTGAGTATACACCTCTGAAGGGCTCTTTTCTTAAACACGATTATAATCCCCCCCAAAGAAAGGAACCACCATTACACCTAAACATTCCTCAATATTAAACATTTGTTGCATTTAGTTGATATATCTCTTACATATCTTGTGGTCTACCCTGTAAAACCTTTTCACGTAATCAAAATATTCAAGGACAGGACAGACCTGGAAGTCATCTTTTGCGTCTTTGCGTCTGATATGCGAGGCTGCAGAGCCTTGTGCTGGGCACCTGGCAGAAACGTCGTAGATAACCTGCTTTTCCTCTAATTCCCTGTTATGCTCTTCTTTCCAGGTTCTCTGGCTTGACACTGGGCATAGCACTTTCTTAAGGGCAGTGCTCAGCTGGTGGGTATCCTGAATTGCTTGACAGTTCCTCCCCCCATGCCTGCCCTTGGGTGGGCTGCTGTCATTGTCACCTCCTTTTTTTTTTTTTTTTTGTAAGTCAGGGTCTTGCTCTGTTGCCCAGGCTGGAGTACAATTGCAAAATCATGACTCACTGTAACCTCGACCTCCTGGGCTCAAGTGATCCTTCCACCTCAGCCTCCTGAGTAGCTGGGACTACAGGTGTGTGCCACCACACCCAGCTAATTTTTTGTTTTTAGTTTTTGTAAAGACAGGTTCTCTGTTGCCCAGGCTGGTCTCGAACTCCAGGGTTCAAGCTATCCTCCCACCTTGGCATCCCAAAGTGCTGGGATTACATGCCAGCCTTTTTGCCCCCTTAGATGGAGCCTTTTAGATCTACTCTCTGTCAAACTTTTCTTTTTTTTTTTTGAGACGGAGTCTTGCTGTGTCTCCTGGGCTGGAGTGCAGTGGCCGGATCTCAGCTCACTGCAAGCTCCGCCTCCCGGGTTCACGCCATTCTCCTGCCTCAGCCTCCGGAGTAGCTGGGACTACAGGCGCCCACCACCTCGCCCGGCTAGTTTTTTGTATTTTTAGTAGAGACGGGGTTTCACCATGTTAGCCAGGATGGTCTCGATCTCCTGACCTCATGATCCGCCCGTCTCGGCCTCCCAAAGTGCTGGGATTACAGGCTTGAGCCACCGCGCCCGGCCTTCTGTCAAACTTTTCTATGCCAGTATCTGGCACCAGCCTGAGTTCTGGATGTATGTAAAAATGTACTAATGCTCGAAGCATTAGAGAGTAAACTGAGTCTGGATCGATGCTTCCTGACGCTTTCTTTGCAAGCCACCTTTGTGGCCCCTGCCTTTCCTTCTCTTGCCCCTGCAGGCCCCTCTGGGGAGGCTATGCCCCCTCCCATACTCCCACTGACCCTGGGTCTGGAGGTGGGATCTGTGGGCACCTAACCCCCTGTTGCATTTTGGAATCCCACGCTCTGTGCCTGTTCGCCACCCCCTCCTGCTGCGCTCTTCCTGTCTTGCCCCCATGGCTTCTCCCAGCCTTGTGCTGTCCTCCCCTGGCCAAGGCCTGGCTGTCACCATGGAGCTGGTGCCCTGTTCATGGGCCTTCCCGGTTCCCATGCCTCTCTTCTCATAGCTCGTGGCTCCAGTTGCCCCTGCAGGCCAACCCATAACAACTGAGCCCCCAAGCTGACACTTACCTGTCTGTAAAAGCCTTCCCTTCCAATCAGCAACCGGTGTTTATAACTGCATCCTGAGCCAGGTGTGGTTTCCCCAGAAATGCTGCCCTCTTGACATGCTCCACCTTGATCACACCCCTCACCAGCTCTTTGACCTCCTCAGAACCTCCCTGAAGAAACTCCTCTTTGTCTTCTCACTCTGGCAGCCACCCCTGTCTTCACTTCCTTCTTTACCTGGCTCCACTGAGAGATCTGAGCCCTGGAGAATGCAGGTATTGTGGCCTCCTCCGCCCTCCCACTGGCCCAGCCCTTGGATGCATCATTAGAGATGGGTGCCAGCTCACATGAGGACCCACTACCTTGGCTCGGCCCTCTTCCCACATTCATCCTTCTAGGGGCCCCATTGAGCACACAGCTTCTTCAGGAAAAATGCAGCTCTTTACCCCTCCTCTTCGGCACCTGCTTTTCATAGAGAACCCTCCTCCTATCTTGCACAGATGACAGGGGTCCCACGGGGCCATGCACCCAGCTTCCCTTCTCTCTCCCTGGCCATGTTCCAGCCTGGGGGTGGAATAACCTACCCATATCCCATCTCTTCCTTTCTCCAGGAATCCCCTTCCCTCCCTAGTCCATGGTTTCTGCCTTCCCTTTTGCTCATTCCCTTCAGTCTACAGGTTGCCCAAATCCCTGAATTTCTTTCTTTCTTGCTTGCTTTCTTGCTTTGTTTCCAGCAGAAGGATCCCTCCCCAGAACCCTGAGAGGGATGCTTTATTATTCTTTTTTGTGGATGGGGACACAGTGGCTTAATGGGGAAATAGCTGCCCAAGCTCACAACTATCTGATTAAAGTTGGAGGCAGGTTGGGAGCTCAGCCACCTGACACCCTGCACGTGCCTTCAACTTTGGGTCAAAGGCGGGGAAAAAATGCAGCCCTTCCTGGGTGTCCCATCTTTGGCGCAGGGTTAAGGAAGGAGCCTTGGGACCAAATGAAGTGACTGCCAGTGCAAGTCATTTGAGGCTTTAAGCTGCTTAACTCTCAACTCCTTGGTATTTTAGGTACCATCTGTCTTCCCATCTCAATTATGAATTCTCCAGGGACTGTCACTTCATTTTTTTTTTTTTTTTCGTCTCTTGGGATGTTTTGTGCATAGTTGATGCTTAGTAATGGGCTCTTATTCATCTAGAAATTTTTTGCCTTTAACTTCAACCTGGAAGGCTTTTAAAAAACAGGAATAGCCAGGCGCAGTGGCTCAGCCTGTAATTCCAGTGCTTTGGGAGGCTGAGGGGAGAGGATCACATGTGGCCAGCAGTTTAAGACCAGCCCAAGCAACATAGCTAGACCCCACCTCTTCAAAAATAAGGAAGAAAAAATTAGCCAGGCATGGTGGTACATGCTTGTAGTTTAGTCTCCAGGTACTCAGGAGACTAAGGTGGGAGGGTTGCTTGAGCCCAGGTGTTTGAGGTTACAGTGAGCTATGTCGCACCACTGAAGCCTGGGCAACAGGGCGAGACCCTGTCTTTAAAAACAAAAACAAAAAAAAAGTCTCTTTCCTTGCGTGTGTGTAATGAGTATAATGAATACTTAATGTTTTTGCTTATTGAGGTATGATCATTCCAGACTTGAACTTTCGTTTGTATAAATTTTTCTATTTCTGAAATCAGGACCCATCAGCACTGTATTATATGTCACAGTGTGGTTTATAATTCATGGCATTTTATAATTGAAGAAATTTGGCATTTTAGTTGTAGATATAAAAATGTAAGTGTTACAGATCCTAATCCTAGCTTTTTTCTGTCTAAAAATACAGAGTCTCAGCTCACTTTCTCTGTTTATCTTGCCACTCCCTACCTCCTACAAATGTAGAGGGAGATTGCCAAAAAAATGGAGATTCTGGTGGGTTGACTTAGATGAGTGCTTCTGAAATCATTTGAAAGTTTAATATCTGTTTCAGGGCTGGGCGCAGTGGCTCATGCCTGTAATTCTAACACTTTGGGAGGTTGAGGTGGGCAGATCGCTTGAGCCCAGGAGTTCAAGACCAGCCTGCGCAACATGGTGAAACCTCATCTCCACCAAAAATTTAAAAATTGGTCCAGAATGGTGGCATGTGCCAGTAGTCCCAGCTACTTGGGAGGCTGAGGTAAGAGGTGGGAGGGTCGCTTGAGCCTCGGAGGTTGAGCCTGTAGTGAGCCAAGATTGTGCCACAGCACTCCAGCATGAGTGGCAGAGCAAGACTCTGTCTCCAAAAACAAACAAACAAAAATATTTTCAGGCTGATAAACTTTTGCAAAATTCAATAAAAATGAAATATTTGAAAAAAAAATACAAGCACATTTAAAAAAATCAGAATCAGTGTAAATCACTTTGTCCAGTTGCTATATAGAATTTTCTAAGTGTTTAGACTCAATTTCTGTATTTACTGTGGACTAGTCACAAACTGGTGAAGCCAGACCACCTCTTGGTAGTGTGGAACTAAATAATGGAGGTTTTACTTAATTCATCAATTTCCATGGAATTACTTAAAAAAAAAAAATTAGTCCAACTTCTTCTGTTCGCTGATGACCATTCAGAAAACACTTCTTGGAATCTCACTAAAGTCCACTGCCCTGCAGAGGTCAGGCATGAAGGTTTGTGTGACTTAGCTTCATCAGTGTTCAAGCTATAGTTTAATTCCATGTTTATTACTTCATCCACTGAAAACCAGTGGAAAGCAAGTGAGTGGCTGTTCTCCAGGTGTGTGGAACGTGCCCAGCCCTCCCTGCCTTGTGGTAGAATCATGGATTTTGAATATTTTCCCAACTGCTTAGTGTGAAATTTCAGTATCCCGATTCATAACAGTCAGATGTAATTTTGTCTTATTCTGTTTATTTGTACGGTTGAAAGTAGGAATTGGGAACTGCCTTTTAAAATAGCAATAGAGTGTTTTGACTCTTGGTCTGCAGGGGTCTGTGGGGTGATTATGTGATATTTTATGCTCTAAGGTAGTGGTGATTGTCTTACTAGAACATGTAAATATTTAAATCTTAGTGAGAATTGGCAGGGAATATTCAAGGAAGTATACAAAACAATTCAAAAATGAAGCCTGAGTTAATTTTTTTGTTTTAAAGTTGTGTTCAAGATCACGCCATTGCACTCCAGCCTGGGTGACACAGTGAGACTCTGTCTCAAAAAATAAAAAAAAAATAAAGCTGTGTTCAAATAATATTATTTATGGTGAGAGGATATGTAACATGTTTATGCATTTGTGAAAAGGAATTAGAATCTAGAGGAACACTGTCTACTATGAGGGTATAGCAGTGGACCCTCGGGAATTGCACCCTCCCCAACCCTGCCAGATGCATCGGTTGTTTCTTAGCAGGTGAGTTTTGTGGGGTAGACTGACAATCTCATCCAAGGGGCAGGGAGGGAGCACGAGAATTGCTGGTACTTGCCCCATAAGGACAGAGACATGAGTAAGACATTGCTCTGTATTTTTTTTTTTTTTTTTTTGCATTTTAAGACATTGGAGGGGGAAAAAAGGATAATGGAATGATTCCCCCCCACATAAAAGGGTAATATGCAGGAAATTTGTTCCTGCAGAAGACTTTGCAATTTGTATATATATATTCATTCATTCTATTTTTGACAAAGAGCAAGTACGAGTTAAGTTACTCTCTGTAGAGGAGCTGATTCTGGAAATTCGAGGGAAACACTGAGAACATAAATGGAGAAGTAGAAAGTCCTTGCTGTCCCATGAGAGCAGGGGCTCATGCAGGCGGGTGGAGTAGGAGTCCTCATGTCCTGGTTTCTGCCCCAGGGAGTGAGGTCTGGGAGGGCAGGTGTGTCCTGCCCATGGTCACCTGGCCAGCTGTGTGCCACCAGGAATCAACTAAGGCCTGCTGTGTCTTTCCTGGGTCGCCTTTGTCTTACTGTGTGCCATAGGGATCAGATAGAGTAAGATGGCTGTAACTTTAATGAGTAGAGAACTTGTTTTCTAAGTGAAAGCAGCTTTGTTATGCTTCTTATTATTGAAAATACTACTTTGCTGGGCATGGTGGCTCATGCCTGTAATCCCAGCCCTTTGGGAGGCTGAGGTGGGCGGATCACCTGAGGTTGGGCATTCAAGACCAGCCTGACCAACATGGAGAAACCCTGTCTTTACTAATAATACAAATTTAGGCAGGTGTGGTGGTGCACACCTGTAATCTCAGCCACTTGGGAGGCTGAGGCAGGTAAATCACTTGAACCCGGGAAGCGGAGGTTGCAGTAAGCCGAGATAGCGCCATTGCACTCCAGCCTGGGCAACAAGAGTGAAACTCCGTCTTAAAACCCCCCCCCCAAAAAAAAACAAACAAAAAACTACTTCATAAAATACTTCTATTTAAATCTGATAAGTGATACTTGCTTCAAAATAATCTCCAGTGAGTGCTGGGAAGGAATTAAATGGGGGACTAGGATGAAATAATACTGGACATGAGTTGGTAATTGTTGAAGCTGAGTGATGAGTACATAGGGGTTCATGATGATATTTTCTTTGTTTTGTACATATTTAACTTTTAAAATTTGGTTTTATTATGCTTTAAGTTCTGGGATACTTGTACACAACGTGCATGTTTGTTACATAGGTATACGTATGCCCTGTTGGTTTGCTGTACCAATCAACTCGTCTTTTACATTAGGTATTTCTCCTAATGCTCCCCCTCCCCTAGACTCCCTCCCCGTGACAGGCCCCGGTGTGTGATGTTCCCCGCCCTGTGTCCATGTGTTCTCATTGTTCAACTCCCACCTATGAGTGAGAACATGTAGTGTTTGATTTTCTGTCTTTGTGATAGTTTGCTGTGAATGATGGTTTCCAGCTTCATCCATGTCCCCGCAAAGGACATGAACTCATCCTTTTTTATGGCTGCATAGTGTTCTCTGGTATGTATGTGCCACCTTTTCTTAATCCAGTCTATCATTGATGGACATTTGGGTTGGTTCTAAGTCTTTGCTATTGTGAATAGTGCCGCAATCAACATTGTATGTATTTAACTTTTTTAAAAGAAAGTTTTAAACACGTATATAGTACATGACGTGGTAAATAAGTTATAAAATCTCGTCACCCAAAGAGAACCAGAACCACCAGAACTAGAAAACATTATTTATTGTGCATGGTGTCTTATGCCTGTAATCTCAACACTTTAGAAGGCTGAGGCGGACATTTCACCTGAGATCAGGAGTTCAAGACCAGCCTGGCCAATGTGGTGAAACCCTGTCTCTACTAAAAATACAAGAATTAACCAGGTGTGGTGGTGCATGACTGTAATCCCTGCATGACTGTAATCCCTGCTTCTCGGGAGGCTGAGGCAGGAGAAGCACTTG
This sequence comes from Piliocolobus tephrosceles, assembly GCF_002776525.5. Classification (NCBI taxonomy): domain Eukaryota; kingdom Metazoa; phylum Chordata; class Mammalia; order Primates; family Cercopithecidae; genus Piliocolobus; species Piliocolobus tephrosceles. Next base: position 103,614,771 of record NC_045439.1, on the reverse strand, counting down.
AACCCGGGAGGTGGAGGTTGCAGTGAGTGAGATTGCGCCACTGCACTCCAGCCTGGGTGACAGAGCAAGACTCCGTCTCAAAACAAACAAACAAACAAAAAAACCCCCATCTCCTGCATATTCCACTTCGTGAAAATGCTTTAAAGAAATACAGGAAAGGTGTGAATCCCCATCCTGCTCACAGAGATTTTATTCTAGGTAGGGAGCTGAGAGGCCGTATGTAGGGGGAGAGAAAGTCAGCATTTATTGCAGGTGTGCTGTGCTCGTGTGTCCCTTGCATCAGCTGGTGAGGGAGACCCTGGCATCGGCCTTTTACAGGGGAGTAGAGTGAGGCTTGGAGGGCTTACTGTGTCAGGGATCAAGGATGCCCCAGCCCTGGGTGACCTGGTGCCATGCTCAGTGCTGGGCACTTGAGTATTCCTTCTCTGTGTAGTCTTAGCAGCTTATGTTGTGGATTGGTTGTTAGAAAGAATACAGCATGATAGAATGAGTTGCCATTTTATGCGGAGAAACCTACAAAACCCATGAAAATTTAGAGAAATGCAAGAGTAGGAGGAACCACAGGGGAAAGAGCGTCTCAGAAAACGGAAGCCTTGGGTTGACAGCTCAGGGCCAGGAGGAGGGAAACAAGGCTGAGGAGAATTAATTTTTACAATATACTGAGAAGAAGAAGTAAAGTTTGTTAGGAGGGATTTGGGTTTTGAATGAGAGGTGCCATAGCGAATATGCAAAAAAATCACCGGCCATGTCAGGAAAGAGAAGAGGAATTTAGCTTTTGGAGAAATACATCAGGTGGCAATTTTATGAAAATGAGCCTTCACATGGTGAGAGAGAGCAGCACAGGAAAATCACTTTGGAAAGATGAACTTTGAGGGTTACAGTAACTGCTAATCAGGGCCAAGTGGTGACAGGTTTTATTTATAGAAAGTGAGTAGTACTGATTTGCACATTATGTATACCTAAGTATCTAATTCAGTCTTGATTAGCCAAATCCTCTCAAATGACCTCGTGTTCTTGTTTGTGATACTTATCTTAGGTTGCTGGGGGCTGAGAAGACTCACATTACACTTTGATTGTTTCTTCCTGTTGCATTTACATTGTGGTGTGTTGGCTCATGGCATCAGGCAGCCGGGCTTTGTGGGCTGGAGGATGGAGCCAGTGTGAGTATTCATAGAAATGTGTCCCCTGAAGAGGATGCCCCTCCTTCTCCTAGCTGCAGACCTGAGATACTTCATTACAGATGACGGAGTTTCCACTGGTAAGGAAAATCAGGTGAGATTCACCACTTGAGGAAGTCACATTCTCCCTCTGCAGGTCCTTCAGCTGGATCGTGTCACTGTGGAAGCAGTTCCTGAGGTTATGAGCATGGAGGAATAGCCCTCCTGCTAATGGTCAGGGTGGCAGTGAAAATAAAACGGAGGAGGATGCACCTTCCCAGGGTCAGTTCTAGCAGCGTGGAGTCTTACGTGTGTAGCCGCTGTTCAACCGGAGTGCTCAGATACAGTCAAAGGATCTCTACCTGGCCAGGAGGATCCCAGATCCTCCATGTCTGCTTCCCCGGGCCAAGCCAACGTGTGTCACTCTACACCTCTCCCAGGCCCTGGCCTGCAGTGGTGAGAGTCCCCATAGGGAGTTCCTTGGCTTCAGTGTCTGGGTGGCATCTGCAGCACCACATCTCTTTCTCTCTGTATTTTAAAAAATATTTTGTTTATTTTTTAACAGACTTTATTTTTCAGAGAAGTTTTGGGTTTACAACAAAATTAAATGGCAAGTACAGAGACCTCCTTTATATCTACTGTACCCATAGTTTCCCCATTACCAACATCCCACGCCAGGGTAGTGCATTTGTTATAATTGATGAACCTATATTGACACATCATTGTCACCTAAAGACCATAGTTTACTTTAGGGTTCGCCTCCCCTCCCCTGCCTTCCTTCCCAGGGTCTCACTCTTGCTCAGGTTGGAGTACAGGGGTGAGATTAGGCACACTGCAGCCTTAACCTCTGAGGCTCAGATGATCCTCCTACCTCAGCCTTGCGAGTAGCTGGTACCACAGGCACATACCACCACACCTGGCTAATTTTTGTATTTTTGGTAGAGATGGGGTTTTGCCATGTTGCCCAGGCTAGTCTCTAACTCCTGAGTTCAAGTGATCCGCTTGTCTTCGCCTCCCAAAGTGTTGGGATTATAGGCAAGCACCACTGCACCTGGCCAGGGTTTATTCTTGGTGTTGCATGTTCTTTTGGTTTGGAAAAATGTAGAATGATACTTTGTAGTATCATGCAGAGTAGTTTCACTGCCCAAAAAATCCTCAGTGCTGCCTGTTCTTTCCTCCCTTCCGCCCACCCCCTGATCCCTGGCAACCATTGATTGATTGATTTTTTTGAGACAGAGTTTCGGTCTTATTGCCTAGGCTGGAGTGCAGTGGCACTATCTCGGTTCTCTGCAACCTCCGCCTCCCAGGTTCAAGTGATTCTCTTGCCTCAGCCTCCCAGGTAGCTGGGATTACAGGCACTCACCACCATGCCTGGCTAATTTTTGTATTTTTAGTAGAGACCAGGTTTCACCATGTTGTCCAGGATGGTCTCCTAACTCCTCACCTCACGTGATCCACCAGCGTTGGCCTCCTAAAGTGCTGGGATTACAGGTGTGATTACAGGCGCCTGGCCCCAACCACTGATCTTTTTACTGTCTCCCTAGTGTTGCCTTTTCCAGAATGCCATGGAGTTGGAATTGTGTAGTATGTAGCCTTTTCAGATTGGCTTCTTCTGTTAGTAATGTGGATTTGATTTCCGCCGTGTCTTTCATGGCTTGATAGCACTTTTCTTTTTAGCACTGAATAGTATTCCATTGTATACATGTACCTTCTTGCTCTTTTTACTGGAGCCTCTTATTCTGTTTTCCCAAAAGAAAAACTTAAGTAGTTGATGAATAACACTTACCTATGGTGTTGATCAGCTTCTACTGTTGGTATTCTGTGTGGCTTTGTGCTCTTTTAAAGGGTCCAAACTGGAATGAATGAGTGAGAGTAATAGACATGTGCTGTTAGGGTTCAGGGATGAAGGAATAGCATACAGAGGGGGAATCTTTTTGTTTCATTCTCTAATTGTTATACCATGAAAGCCTTTGTTTGCTTTGGAGCTGGGAAAGAAGGCATAAATATAAAACAGCGTATCTCCCTCGTTGACAACAGACCAAGGAGGAGAGAAGTTTATTCACAGACCCCAGGTTTGTAGCAAAAGGGTGAATAGTAGTCCGGGTATGCTGGCTCACTCCTGTAATCCCAGCAGTTTGGGAGGCCAAGGCAGGTGGATCACCTGAGATTAGGAGTTCGAGACCAGGCTGGGCAACAAGGCAAAACTCCGTCTCTACTAAAAATACAAAAATTAGCCGGGCATGGTGGTATGCACCTGTAGTCCCAGCTCTTCGGGAGGCTGAGGCAGGAGAATCGTTTGAACCTGGGAGGTGGAGGTTGCAGTGAGCCAAGATTGTGCCACTGCACTCCAGCCTGGGCAACAAGAGTGAAACTCCGTCTAATAAAAAAAAGAAAAGAAAAAAGTGTGAATGGTGGGCTAATCACTGGGACTGAGGGAGAAAAAGGAGGGCTTAAACTGGAACCTTGAAGTCCCAGGGAGGATGATCATAGAATCAGTCAGCCATAACTTCAGTGGATGTGTGTGCACGCGCGCACACACACACACACACACGCCTAACCCATTCCTGACCCTGCTGCTGTACCTCAGCTTCTTGAGGTCCCCTGTGCCTGCCCCAGTTTCTTGGAGTCACTATTTTTCAGTCATTCATTGAGCACTTAATGTGTATAAGAAACTGTGCTCTGAGTTGAGGATAAAAATATGGGAGAAGTCATAGTTCTTGCCCTGTAAGAGCTCGCAGTCTATGGAGAAATACAGACATGTAAATAGATTATTTCAACAAACTTTTGGAAGTACAGAAATTGAGATGTGGTCAATGAAGTCTCCTTGGAGCAGGTGGAACTTGATGGACAGCTAGATTGATTGGGGGTGTGGGGAGGCCATTGTAGACATTAAGAGTGGGCATCAAAGCCCTCTTAGGGGAAAACGGCTCAGAGGGCAGGGAACATGAGGCACACTGGCTCAGTGGTGGTAGAGCACAGACTCCCAGGGCAGGCCAGGCAGGAGGTGAGGAAGTAGGTATCTGCAGCCTGGGAACTTGGCCTTGAGTTTGTAGGAACTGGGGACCCGACCCCAGTGACTGTGTTAACCTGGTTTAACCTGTTGGAAGGAAGCTGGCAAGCAGGTGGGCCTGGGAAGGCTGCTACAGTAGTTCAAATATAGTCCAACCAGAAGTTAAGGATTGCCAGTAGGAAAACCGTGGCCATTAACTGCTTTGTGTAAGGAATTGAGGGTGTGGAAGGGTTTAATTAATTTAATTTGCTGAATGACCAAGGAAGAATTAGACACTTTATCCCTGCTCTTTCCTCCCCTGCCTCCTTAAAAAAAAAAAAAAAAAAAATTTGTTTCAAATTTTTCTAAAATGCATTGCCCGATTTTGTTATTATAATGGAGTTTAGCAAAAACAGTTAAGTTTGTAGTTGTCCATTTGAAGGTGTTATAACATCTCAGGGTTATTTTAAACATTATGTTCAGAATATTAAGAGTAATTTAATAGTATAGGATATTTCTTGATACCCATATTCCATGACCAGTTGCTTTTTCAGGAATTCAGTGTTAAAAGCTTATTTTTTGTAGAGTTGCCTTTTTCTGAAAAATGAATGCGTTTCTTTTTCCTTCCCCCAAAGGAGACCCTCTGTGTGGCTCTGGCTAATTGAAATTCCTAGGCATTTGAATGTTAGTTAATTAGACTTCTATTGAAAACAATTGGCTATAATAATATACTGAATATCGTAGTTGGTCTAGAGACAAAAACTTTCTTCTAACCCAGAAGTTATAAAGAAAAATACTCTTTTCTCCTCTCTCCTTTTTTTTGGGGTAGGGTGGGATTACAAAAGATGGGAGACTATGCTGGGAAAAAAATGGGGGAATAAACTTCTTTCAGAAAAGAGAAATAAAAAATGATTTTATAGTGAGCATTTCAAAATCAATTTAAAATATAAAAGTGCATAGTGTATATTTTGGCAAGTTCATAAAATGAGGTAGTAATAGCATGTTTAGGGACAGCTTATTTATTCATTCTTAGATTCATGTTGTCAAATATTTGTGGGGTATCTTGGTACCCAGCACAGTTCGAGGGCTGGGGATATGGCTCTGTACCAAGGAGAGTTCTTGTTCTCATGGAGTTTCCATTCTAGTTACACCTATTACTAATTTATTTTTACTGTAACTGTTTTTAAAATTTTAAGGGGTGGGGAGTCAGTGAATTAGAGAACCATAAAGAATTCATGGCATCTCTGTTTCTTTTTGTTGTGAAAAGCTCATAAAGACAGTGTGAATTAAAGCAGTACAAGGAGACCTTTTCTCTTGCCCTCCTAGTAAGCATATATTTTAAGCTACTTTGCGTTGATATTGTTGACACCATTACCTGATTACTTATATGAATTGTGCTTAATCATTTAATTGTGAATGTAGTGGTACAAAATGAACTTTCAACAATTATTTACATACAAGAACTAATTATAACATTATTTTCCAAAGTATTGCGTGGGACACTTGTCCCAAGACATAGACCACAAAAATGAAGGAAATCTGTGCACACATAAGGTTAGAGCTACTTACTCATAATCAACATGAGCATGTAAAAACATCCAGAATATTCTGCATTGGAGAAACTCCTTAATTTTGTTTAAACCAGCGTTTCCCCCCTTTATACTGAGAATCTTTTTTGTGTGTGACACTTTTTACCTGCTAGTTTGCTGGAATGCTGTTTTTAGAGCAATACAAAAGGATTTCTGGGGCTTTTCTGCTAGGCTCGCTCTCTTCTCTTTGTTCTGCAAAAGGGCGAGGTAGCATATTGTCATCTCTGAGGTCCTTGGGTGTTGACACTGTCTACTTGCTCTTCACTGAGTTTCCTTTGACCCTGACCCAACCCCCAGCCTCAAGCTGGAAAGTCAGTGCAGGGAAGCCATGAGCAGAGCATTGGGCATCTCCCCTTGGAGTCTCAGATATCTTCTGACCCAGCAGAGCTGGACTCGAATCACTGGCCTACACTTCGAATTATAGCATTCTCAAGACTTCAGCAAAAACAAGGAAGTCCTTGGCAAGTGGTGGAAGTTGGGAAATTTTGTTTTCAAAAATTTTCCTCAGCTCTTCCCATGTCTGTGTACGGCTGCCAAAGAACTTTTGGTTTATTTGTTTGCTTCTTGGATTTTATGATTTTGACTGATTAGTAACAAAATATGTCAAAAATTAGTGATCGCTTCAAGCCAAGAGTAATGCTTGTTCATCCTCAGCTAAACCTATTGGATTTTCTCTGCTTTACCTGGTCTTATGTTATAAAAACACTTTTTAAAAAACTTTGGAGAGCAAAAACACTTGGGCTGGGGCCCATATGAGCCCATATTCTGATTTTTATGCACGTGCAGTTGATGTCAGGGCAAAGCCCGAGTGTGGTGTCGCCCTGTTCCCTGCCTTTTAATGGAATTTGATGAGAAATGGGTTCTTGGCTGCATGGGTCTAAAGCGCATAGTGACGGTTCAGCTGCATACATCCTGCACAGTCCACATCCCCTTCAACTTACACCCACATTCCTGTGGGGATTAAGCCAAGTAAAATGAGGAGAACCAGTTTATAAAACTCTCATGGTGAAAAACTGCCAGGTATGGTCTCCATCAGATTACTTAATATGTGTCTTTTCTCTTTAATGCTGTTGAGATGATAATATTAGGTGTATCATTTACCAAACACTTACTGGATTCCAGACACCATGCTAATCTCTCATTTCATCCTCACAATAGTCAAAATAGCTAAGTATGAGTATGATCATTTCTGCTCTTAGGATGAGCAACCGTGGACTCTGAGAGGTGTATTTAAGCTTCCTTGAGCAAGTAGGAAGGGGTCTGGGATGCAGGAGCAGAGTTAAGGCCTGCCTGAATGTCCTGCTGTTGGTGACCAGCATTTTAGGTAGTTGATTTTGCTGACTTTTGTTCACATCTTTCTGTGCTTCTCAGAATAATCCAGAAAAGGCGCATGATGGGAGCTGCTAAATGATTTATCGTATGTTACTCTGGAGAAGGCTACTTTAAAGCAAGTTTCCTTTAAATAGCAAGCTCCTGGTCCTTTGAAATAAGCTCCTGTTTACTTGGATGTATCTTATCCATGTTGATAATAAGCATTTTAAACAGGTAGGTGTGCTTCCATGGAGACATGTTCTGTCTCAGCGTTCTCTAGGGACCTTGTTATGATCAGGCAATGAAGGAGTTTCTAGCATGAGCTGTTTCCATCACACCCCCTGAGCTGGAGCTTAAGGGAGCTCAGTGACTATTGAGCATTGCTGATTGCATGAGATATAATATCTCCTTTAATCCTCACGGCTGCCCTTGGCATTATTACAGAAGAGGAAACTGAGGTACAGAGAGGTTAAGGCACACCAAGCTGGATGACTAGTAAATGATCCCACCAGGATCGGACACCTTCCTCTTAACTGCTGTGCTGTTGCTTTCCCTAAATGCAACATTTTGTCTCATAAATCCTCATGCATCTCCGTCGCAAATGTGGACTTGTTTAACACTGAAGAGGGTCAGAACAGAGAGGCCAGCAGTTCACACTGGGTGGCCCATGTGTTGGGGGTGGGGTGGGGGGGTGTTGCGCTTTGGAGTCACAGATACTTAATCTATGTTAAGTCTCATGATTGCTCATCTCTGAAACTGGAGAGTAGTTCTTGTCCTTTGTCTAACTTCTAGGAAAATTGTATGGGGAAGAAGAAGCTGCCAGCTGATGAAGGGGGTTAATTAGATTTGTACTTTATATCCAACATGCCTATAAAAAGATTTGTGCATCTACAAGGAGTTATGACTTTTTAGCCAAGTTTATAATTATGCCATTATGAAGATACATGTATTACATGGGACTCCTGAACTTTTACACATAAAGGAAAATGAGAAGAATAAATTTGTTTGCTGGAGATAAAGTGAACATTATGGGCCCATTATGGGGATACATTTCTGTATTTTATAATCTCCATAGAAAAAATTATTTCATATATAAATATAACCCAATAAAAATAAATCTGTGAAGTGGTTACACATAATGGAAAGTATTTTAACCACAAGGAATGGCCCATCTGTACAATTATGTCTCCTTTGTTTTTATTCTTCTTCAGAAAATCTCTTCATCAATTCCCTTGTTATTCAGGAATGAATCTACCTGCCTCTTGAAATAGTTTTTTTTTGCCTGTTTTCATAGCAGCTTTGAGCTTCTTCAGTTACTTTAGCAGTAGTACATAAACATTAGTTGAAATTGTGTGGTAACTCTTCACTCATATGACTACAGGATTATTCTATTTTCAGATGGTATGGGATGGTTGAGAAGATGAAATGGAAAGGAAAAAGAAGCACTGTATTAGATGGGATTCTGTTGGTCACAGTAACACACTCACTCTATCTAGCATAAGTGAAAGGGAGATTTGTAACAGGGATTTAGAGTATCTTAGGGACCCAAAGGCAGGGGTGACATGGCCCTTGGGAATGAATGGGAGCTGATTCGAGGAAGGTAACTCCCTACCCAGTGTTGACTAAGAGCACATGTGTGCACGAATGTCAGTAAAGTCAGGGAGGAAAAATTGATAGAGAAGGAGAGTGGACATTGATGTCGTATATTCCTTAACGTCAACATGAGATTTTAAAAGTTAAGTGCTCCATTGTATTTAGAAAAATAATGATTGTTCATTTTATGAAATTCAAACAGCATAAGAAGTAAAAATCATCTAACATTTTGATAACCAGAATCATAACTGTTTTGATAAACACCCTTCTAGATATCTCTTTGGACATCCAAGAATACACATACTCAAATGAGTCATACTGCATGTGGTCATTTACCTATTTTATTCACGCAGAAGTATATAATGGATATCTTTTCATATCAATAAATATAGACCTCCAAAATTGTTTTCAATATCTATGTGGCTTACTCAACATGCCTCATATCTGTGGGCCTTTAGGGGCATTTATCCTCCTCCCTTCATAATTATAAACAATGCCATGTGTATCCATCTCTCTGCTTCCATAATTATCTACCTTGAGTGAATTCTTAGAAGTAGGATTGCTGGATCAAAGGGCATGCCAACTTAGACGCTGACATAATCTCCCAGATGGCTACAGAATGATGTTTCCAATTTATATTCCCTTCATGAAAGTGCCCATATCATTGGCTATTTATTGTCGGTCTTTGCCATCTTTACCAGTCTGATAGGTACAAATAAGGTCTCCATTTTCTAACACTTTCTTTTTTTTTTTTTTGGAGACGGAGTCTCACTCTGCCACCCAGGCCGGAGTGCAGTGGCGCCATCTCAGCTTACTGCAAGCTCCGCCTCCCGGGTTCATGCTCTTCTACTGCCTCAGCCTCCCCGAGTAGCTGGGACTACAGGTGCCCACCACCACGCCCGGCTAATTTTTTGTATTTTTAGTAGAGATGGGGTTTCACTGTGTTAGCCAGGATGGTCTCGATATCCTGACCTCATGATCCGCCAGCCTTGGCCTCCCAAAAGTGCTGGGATTACAGGCATGAGCCACTACGCCTTACCTAAAATTACATATTTTTATTGTTAGTATAGTTGCCATCTTTTCATATGTTTCTTGCTGTTATGTTTTTTAAGACTCTTATGAAAAATTTTTCTTTATCCATTTTGAAGGAGTATTAATTTTCTTGTTTATTTTTAAGACTGTCTTATTCTATTTTTGTTACTAAAAAGAAATACGGGTGCAGTGGCTCACATGTGTAATCCCAGCACTTTGGGAGAACCAGGTGGATGGATCACCTGAGGTCAGGAGTTCGAGACCAGCCTGGCCAACATAGTAAAACCCCATCTCTACTAAAAATACAA